>NC_143559.1:27375357-27681071 GCF_054136105.1 Typopeltis vanoorti | reverse complement strand
GTGGTGTCTGCAAGGAGTTTGAGTGTGTTTAAGACCCGGTATGATGAGATGTGTGTGAGATAAAAGGACCTCCTAGATGAGTCTTTGACTCCATGAGGTCTTGTTTAATAATAATAATATGCTTTAGAAGTGTTTTTTTTTTTTTTTTGCATGGACTGTACATATAGCTCTGAGGATGTTGAGGAATAATTAAATGTATCTGCTCATAAACACTATTTACTATCCAAAGATTCTACTATAAATGCAACATACCATTTAATGAACAATGGAAAAAGTTAGTTAAAACGTTTTTCCTTTGTTAAATGATGTGATGATCTCGGTACACCTAACATGCTGGAAGCATGCTTAGGTGGACTGAGATCCCAAGATATGAAGAATCCACTCAAAACAATGTAGAGACAATCTAATGCTCATATCTGATCTTTTTAAAGTTGATTACTAAATACCTTAAGGAATTCACAACGTATACTGGAATATATATTAAAATAAACTTTAATATATACTTCCTATATTTCAGCAACGTCACGTTGCCATCTTCATGGGAACATAAGATTAATACACGTGCACGCAGTTCTCAACTTCAGCCCAACGGCCAAGAATACCTAATATAGCCCTCGAGGGGGGACACCATCAGGACCTGAGGAAAAACAGTAGTTTCCTCACTTCGACCTCATTTGCTGTTTTTAGTGCCTGCGTGCACGTATATTAATCTTATGTTCCCATGAAGATGGCAACGTGACATTGCCAAAATATAGGAAGTATATATTAAAGTTTATATTAATTTATATTCCAGTATATGTTGTGAATTCCTTAAGGTATTTAGAAATCATGTGCAACCAACGTATAAGCCTTTCAACGAGAATTACTGATCTTGGAGTATGCATCAAATGATCATAACATCTGATTTCTTGCAATGTGTGTTGTATTTGGTTATATCTTTTAATGTCTAAATAGCTGGAAACTATAGCTTAAAATCAAATATTATGCTACAGTATATAAAAAGTGTTTCTAAATAAATTCTTACTTTTCAATGAAGGATTGATCATCAGGTGGTTTCATAGAAAATGATAAGAGAGGTGAATTTTTTCTATAAAATAATGAAATCAATTATAGTTAATAACAATTTCTAAAGAAAATTAATATTTAAATATTAAAAACACTTATAATTTAAATATATTCTGTGATTACTGCCTAATTTAAAAGTTCTGTCACAAAAAACTTTATAATCCATGTCTTATATAGTTAGAATTCATCTACTACTACAGTACAGTACAACAAGCCAATGGGAACAAATCATTCTGGGCATAGACATTAAAGAATTATTTAGGCCTCATGGTATGTTAAGCAGCTTGATGCTTAAATCCATTAAATCATCCAATATTTGTTACAGAATTTACATCAGGATCACTGTACTTTCTCTTCATAAACTTTATTTTTAGCACTTGATTGAATCGTCATTAATATGAATTTTCATCTGTCAACATTAGCTCATCTCATATAAAGTCGACAGAGATTTTCCCCCCAGAAACTTGGGTTTTTCAACTCACATGAATAAAATGGCCAGAAGTTCACATAGAATTAACATGTGCACAAATTTTACAGATAGGATTAATTGTCCTATCATAATTTGGTTTCTATGAAGCTGAGATCTTGGCTCTGATAAGTTACTGAGCTGGGAAGGGGGGGGGTTGTCATCCCACAAGATGGATAAATTGGCCAGAATCACAATTAATCTACAGACTTTGCATATAGGATTAACTGTCCTATCATGATATTAATTAGGTTTCTATGAAGCTGAAGTCTTGCCTATGATAGGCTACTGAGACTAACATGCTAAGCAGACAACAATATCCTTAACTTTATCTTTAAAGATACATATGGCATTAATGAAATGCAAGTAGAGATATTTCATTTCATTATATTTTCAGATATTTTCATTTCATTACACCCTCTGTCCAAAAAGAAACCGAACTTTTGATAGAAAATAAAATACAGGCCAATTATAATTATTCAAATAATTTATTTCAATCAATATACTCTCCCTCAGCTTCGATACAGCATTTGGCATGGTCAATTAATTCTTTAAATGAGTTTTTTATATTGGGGAAGAGAAAGAAGTCACAGGGTGCTAAATCAGGTGAATACAGCAAGTGATCCAACACACAAACTGTCTCACAATGTTTGAATGATGAGATGGTGCATTATCGTGCAAAAGTGACCAGCTGCCTGCATCACGATATTCATGCTGTACGCGACGAATTCTCGCTATTAATTGCTTCAAAACTTCAAGATAAAACTCACCATTGACCGTTTGGTCAGGCGGAATGAATTCTTTGTGGATAATGCCCTTGGAATCGTAGAAACAAATCAGCATTGTCTTTACTTCTGACTTCTCCAAACGACTTTTTTTCGGATGCCCTCTTCTGGTGGTCTCCACTCAGCACTCTGTTTCAGGCTCATACTCAAAACATCACGTTTGGTCACCAGTAATGATTGTTTCAAGGAAGTTTGAATCCTTACAAGCAGTTTTAATGAGGTTCTTGCAGTGTTCAATTCAATACATTTTTTGGTCATCAGTCAACTTGTGGGGAACAAATCACGAATTCAATTTACAAAGGCCCAAACTCTCGGTAAAAATGTTGTGCACAGTTAATTTTGGCATCCCCAATTCATCTTCAATCAATCTCGTGGACACAGGTTTTTTTGATGAAATCACACACTTTTTGTTTTTGGATGGCCCAGCTTTTCGTTTTCAAGCGTCTCACAACCACTTTGAAATCGCTTAAACCATTCATACACTTGAGTACGGGATAAGCATTCATCACCGTATGCTTTTTGAAGCATCTGATGCGTTTCAGTAAAACTTTTACCAAGTTTAACACAAAAGTCCAGTTTTTGGATGGCCCAGCTTTTCGTCCTCAAGCTTCTCACAACCACTTTGAAATCGCTTAAACCATTCATAAACTTGAGTACAGGGATAAGCATTCATCACCATATGCTTTTTGAAGCATCTGATGCATTTCAATAAAACTTTTACCAAGTTTAACACAAAAGTCAATCGCAGCTCTCTTTCTGAGCGTTCGTCAAAACACACTGTCACTCTTGGCACTATAACTTGGCTTCTAATGAAACAAATGTCATAAACAGTTGATACAACACTAACGAAGGTTGTCGCTTTCGACAGCAAAAAGATACAACAGGTGGTGCCAATAGTTTCTTCCATTTTCGAAAAGTTCGGTTTCTTTTTGGAAAGAGGGTGTATATTTTCAGATATTTTCCTTTCATTATATTTTCAGATATTTTAATTTCATTAAAGTTAATTACTGTGGTTACTGCATAATTTATTGTTTATATCCTTAACTTTTAAATCTCTTAGATAACACTCATATACTGTTTTGCAATCATTGTTGATTTTCAATGTGCTGAACATTTTGCATGTATGCGTGCACTGTCCTTCAAAATCATGTCCACTGTTGAAGCAAGACTTAGTTCATGCACAATGGAAGACAAGCTTTGTACTCCTTCATATTTCATTTTCTTCTCTAAGTCAATTTTGTTATGAAGGCAAGTTAGTCCTGCAATCTTAATAGAATTCTCTTAGATAGAATCCTTGAAATAGAGAGCCATCAAAAACCGAGTGCAACAGCTGTTAGCAGAGTAACCGAACATAACGCAATGGCTGAATGAAATATAAATGCCTTGTTGGAAATGCAACAGACCTTGAATACAGTAAAAATTGTCATCTAACACATGAGACAGTTGTTTGGTTTTTATATGCAGCAACCTTTTGTGTGCACCAAACTACCTACTTTATACTCTTGAATTTTTTAGTTTATGGCTAATAGTGTGTTTACATAAGGTTGAGTTTATATGTCACAGCTTTTGTATGCCAGTTAGAGGCTGCATTATCCAAATATTATTATTAACACCAGACACAGATAGAGTCAAAAGACTCATCGTGGGAAGTAAACACTGCACAGAAAACTCACCAAATCATGCTTTAGACTCATTTAAAGCCAGTGTATTGGCATTCACCACAATGTCAGGCAATGCACTCCAATCACCAATCACTTTTCATGCAAAGAACCTACCCTTTATGTCCCTGCTCACAGCCTCCTTATACAACTTCTAGGTATGTCCCCTTGTTCTACCCCTTCTGTCATTCTATGAAGAATTTCTTCCACATTAATCTTGTAACAACCCTTTACTAACTTAAATGTCTCAATCATATCACCTCTCTTCCTCCTATTCACTGCAAACTGCATTCCTCTTAATCTGTCCTCATATTTCATGTTCCCAAAGAACAGTTAGGACCTTAGACAGTCTTCTTTGGACCTTTTCCAATATATCCTTATCATCATGAAAACCAGGAGACCAAATCCATGCACAACAATCCATACGAAACCTGATCAAAGATTTATACAATGGAACAAGAACTTATTTATTTCTACAAGTTAAGGTCCTTCGTATTTTTGCCATAATCTGATGTAATGTCTTCACAACTTGTGCAATGTGACTTCTGAACTTCAGATCCTTGTCCACCACCACTCCAAGGTCTCTTATCACCTCAACTCCCTCCAAAAATTCCCTGCCAAGTGTATACTTTGCATCCCATTGTTGCCTATCAAATTTCAGAACCTTATTCTTTGCAACATTGAATTGACAGTTCCATACTGTTGCCAACTCATACAATCTACACTGCTTGGAAAGAAGTCAACAGACACCATAGTGTGAGGAACAAACAGCCATGACACCCACCTTAATAAGCTGTAGGATCTCCCTTTACTGCAATGTGCAGCAATCCTACTGGAGCATACTTTCCCGAAGTGTACGATAGCAATCAATGGGAATTTTGGACTATTCGTCCTGCAGGCATATAACAAGGTCCTGGACTGTTTTTGGGCAGACATCCTTGACCTCACCTGATGCTCCAGTTCATCCCACAGATGTTCAATAGGGTTGAGATCAGGGCTCTGTGGAGGCCAGTCAAGTGTGGTGATGTTCATGTTGGCAAACCCCACAGTTACAGCAGAAGCCTTATGACACACGGTTCGTTGTCTTGCTGAAAGAGACAATGGTCAGATCTACAGAAACGCCACAAAGTAGGAAACCTTACATTGTCCAGAACGCTCAGATACCTCTCAGAGTTCAATGTTCATGGCAGCACAAAAAGCGGTCAAAGGCCAAATCGGGAAAACAGGTCCTCATTACATGCTTATAGGAAGAACAGTGGTATTCTTCATGCCAACAAGCACAAAGAATACCACTGTTATCAACCCACTTTTGTATCCTATCTCTCATCAACCTCTCCAATAACTAAACTACAACCCAAGACATACAGATCAATCTATTATTTGTAGCCTTAACCTTCTCACTACTTTTCTGAAATGGAACAATTGTGCTTTCCTTTCACTCTTTTGGGACTTATGCTGTTGCAAGACTCTTGTTACACAGATAGGCGAAGGCTGATGCTAAGTCCTCAGAACATTCCCTTAAGACATGGTGATATGTAATCAAGTCCTCTTGCCTTATTGACATCTAGCAACAAAACTTATATACCTCATATACTTCTTACTTGCTCACCATTAACTCTTCTCTCATTTCACTGGCTACACTTGAGCTTCTGACTATTTTCTGATTCTGATTATTTTATTAATATTTCATACTTTAAAAAATATTCCAAACTTACAGTATATTATTTTTATGATATTATACTATTAATATGATAATTGTAATGTATAATGAAATGTACTATTGTATATTGCTGATAAGATAAAATTACCTATAATACTATAATATTATCAGTCTTCAGCAGGATACTAAAACTGAAAGAGAGTAAAACAGTTGCAGAGACTTCTGTGGATGGGAAACACATTGAAAGGTTATGTCCCATAGAGGCTCCTTGAGAAGTAATGTCATTTGAATTTTAATCTTTAGTAGATATTATATAATATTAATTTTAATTGTTTCCATGACAAGTAAAACTGCTAATGTACTACTGTATATTGCTGATAAGATAATATTATAATATTATCTATAATACTATAGATTTTGATATTTTTAAAACTATTCAAAAAGAAAACATAAAAAGAATGATTCTCAAGGACATGACACACCACTGGTATTTAGCAGAAAAACCAGGAGCTACTATCAACTCCAAGTTTAATCGCTGTGCCAACTACCATGATCTCTCACTTCAAAACTGGCCACACAAGACCAATCAAGTTTAGCAATGGGAAAAAAGTCTTCCCCATCTGCAAAATCTGTAACATCAAGGAAGCATCACCACTGCATTTACTAACATGTATGAATATTTCTAAATGTGAACTTTATAACAACCCAGAAAACGTGCTGTATAAAATACATGTATCTGACCTCTATGATCTGGTGTAATAATACCGTGGGATAATAAAAAAAATGTATTAATTTTAATTTAATTTAATATTTTAATTATAAGTACATTATATTCTTCAAGAGGATAAAATAAAAATAAAAAAACTAAACTGATATTACATGCACACAAAACTAGTGAAATTTGAAACTTAAACAGCTGAATAGTCTCCATATAGAATTTCTGGCATCAGCTAGACCTGGTTGAAAGAAGATAATATTACAGATATAGAACATAATGGGGTGTTTTATTTTTGGGAAGGATAGAGAAAATAGGATAGGAGGAAAAGAGGTATTACTGATAATAGATTAAGACCTTTGACCAACAAAAACAGAAGTTAAGGATGATTTTAGGTCTTAAGAAGATGGTTCATTCAAGGCTATCTATTACATGATGGAAGAGGCTAACAGGACAAACTATATTGTTGGTTGCTGCAATAGACTAGGGGGTACACAGGGAAAGTGATCCATGCAGTCTTGTTCTTGGAGGTTGTTAATGTGTTGGACTACAAAGCTAGTGATTATTACAAATTTAGGAGGAAGCTTAAAGTGGTGCCATGACATAAGATGATACAAGAAAAGAATATTAATAGTGCACAGGAAGTGGTCAGGATTGTTTGAGGGAAAATAAATAAATTAAACTTGAGAAGGAATTGTATTCTTGTTTAATGTGAAATATTTTCAAGACTAAGCTACTTAGCAAAAGTCATATATTTCCAACGTACAAGTAAGAAAAAGGTGTATTACCTCATTAATAAAAGAGTCAAGAAATGGCTGCAGAAAGTTTTTTTAGTTTATTCTTTATTTATTCTAGAATTATATTCTTGTTTAATCCTTTATCCAAGTGTAAAAACTTTGCTTATATTTGATAATGGATTAAACAATAATATAATTTCTTGTCAAGCATAATTTACTTTGTAACAAATTGAAACTACTTTCTACAACTGTATTTGAGGGAAGCAGTATCAGAGTGCACCCAAGTCAGAAGGATAAACTAAGTGGGAGCTAAATGGATGAGTAACAATACAAAACAGATGCTAAGACTGTTGAGGTTGAAAGTTTATTTTTCACTTGGTTAGAGTATAATAAATTTAGATGAATACTTTATCCAAGTATGAGCAAACAAAGTTTGCACCTGAAAGTATCTTCAGGACTGGGGTAAGGTGGTACAACACCAGGACACTCCTTGCAAAGGTGGAGCAAGTTACCAACACTCCTATCTCAGTATCTCCCATAATGCAAAACACATCTCCTTGCAGATATGTCTAATGTTATGCATTAAGGGAAGGGCCACAACCCAGACTAGTTTCGACCTTTATTGAGGTCTCTTCAGTGTGAGCCAGGCCCAAGTGGAGAAGCACACCATTTGGCAACTCCTATAGGTAGAGATGACCTGCTAATGCTTCTGCATGGTATCTCCACTTGGGCCTGGCTCGCAATGAAGAGACCTCAATAAAGGTCGAAACTAGTCTGGGTTGTGGCCCTTCCCTTAATGCATAACATTAGACATATCCGCAAGGAGATGTGTTTTGCATTGTGGGAGATACTGAGATAGGATTGTTGGTAGCTTGTTCCACCTTTACAAGGAGTGCCCTGGTGTTGTACCACCTTACCCCAGTCCTGAAGATACTTTCAGGCACAAACTTTGTTTGCTCACACTTGGATAAAGGATTAAACTAAATTTATTATAAGACTGTTGAGGAAATAGAAAAATGTGATCAGCATGCCCATGAGCAATACAAAGCAGAGACAAGAGTATGGCAAGGAGGTCTAAATTAGATTATGAAAGAAAATTAGCTAAGGAACTGAAAAGAAATCCTTAAGAGTTTTTTACTAGGAGACTGATGTGAGAACTGAGGCAGATGAACTGGAGATGCTCAAGCATATTGAAAAATATTGATGTGAATAAAGCAGTGGGATTGGATGGCATATTAGTTCATGGGCTATGAGAATGTGCAAAAGAACTGGCTTGGTTTGGTTTATAGTTTATTTGGCACAAAAAACAACAAAGGTCATACTATACCATACTAAAGGTTACAGCTATACATAAGCAGCTAATACAAGTTAAGGAATCATACAAGCAATACAAGTTAAGGAATCACATAAAGAAAATTGTAAACAATATGCCTATACAAAAATTAAGTTCTACAAAGCAGCATCTACAGATAAACAGAATTGCTGCAGAGGGCACAGTAACACACAAGGTTAGAGGTTATTACAGTAGTATAGAAATAGTTAACAATACAAGTTAATAAACAAAATGCATTTACAAAACACCAAGCCAAGGAATGCAGTATCCACATATAGATAAATTTATAACAAATGCTTTTACAGTAGTACATAAATAGGCAAAAAGGAATTATTACAATATTATTATTATTATTATTACCCCGAGACCTCATGGAGTAAAAGACTCATCTGGGAGGTCCTTTTATCACACATACATCTCATCATACCATGTCTTAAACACACTCAAACGCCTTGCAGACACCACACTCTCAGGCAAGGCATTCCAATCATTCACAACTCTGCACGAAAAAAATCTGCCTCTCACTCCCCTACTCACACCCTCTTTATACAGTTTCCAGGGATGACCTCTGGTTTTCCCCTGATCTCCCACTATTCTCTGTAGAACTTCTCCACCATTGATCTTAAAACAACCCCTTACCAACTTGTAGGTCTCTATTATATCTCCCCTCTTCTTTCCTGTCCACCAGACTCTGCAAATTAAATCTTCTCAATCTTTCCTCATACTCGACATTCCAAAGGTCAGAAACTACCTTAGTCAGTCGCCTTTGGACCCTTTCCAACATCTCTTCATCCTTCTGAAAACCCGGTGACCAAATCTGGGCACAATAGTCCATGTGTGGCCTAATCAAAGCCTTATACAACAGAACAAGAATCTCCCTACTTCTACACATCAGTGTCCTCCGCATCATTCCCAGAAGCCTTTGTATTGTCTTCTCAAATCTGGTGATGTGTCCCCTGAATTTAAGATCCTTATCCACTATCACCACCAGATCTCTTATTTCCTCTACCTCCTACAATATATTCTCACCAAGCATAAATTCTGCATTACATCTTTGTTTTCCAAATTTTAAAACCTTACATTTTGCAACATTGAACTCACATCCCCATTTCCATGCCCAATCACTCAATTTATTTAAGTCTTCTTGCAAGGCCACAACATCCTCACTACTCTTTATGGTTCATCCCAACTTTGCATCATCTGCAAACAACTGAATATCTCCATCCAAATCTTCGCCAATATCATTAATATACAAGTTAATTAGTAATGGCCCTGAAATAGACCCCTGAGGGACTTCACTAGTGACTTTCCTTTTCCTGGATATCGCATCCCCATACAACTTGTTGATACCTATCAGAGAGCCAGTCTTCAATCCAATGCACTAATCTAATATCCAACCCCATCTGCTCTAGTTTGACTGTCAACTTATCATGAGGTACTCTATCAAAAGCTTTTGCGAAATCCAAGTATATTACTGTGTATCCTTCTCCTCTGTCCAAGGAAGCAGTCACTTTATTGTAATAAGTAAGTAGATTACTAAAACATGACCTCCCTTTAGCAAATCCATGCTGTCCATCAAAGATTATACCATTGTTGTCAACCCAACTCTGGATCCTAGTTCTCACAAGCTTCTTCAACAACTTAACCACAACACCTAACACAGAGATAGGCCTATAGTTCGATGCTTGAGTTCGATCACCTCCTTTATGAAGTGGCACAATCTTGCCCTCCTTCCACTCTTTAGGAACTTGACCAAGTGCAAGACTCGTATTAAAAAAATATGTCAAGGCGGGTGTCAACTCTTTGGCACATTCCTTCAGAATACGTGGTGATATATTATCAAGTCCCACAGCCTTATTTACATCTAGTTTACTCAACTCCCCAAACACCTCTTGCTCACTTACAGTCAGTCTCTCTTCCCCATCATCAACTGCTCTCAATCTCTCCATGAAGTCACATTCACAAGATTGAAAGATCTTTATGAACTGCTCATTAAGTATCTCCACCACACATTCTGCAACAGCTGTCTTTACACCATTTTCTCCAATGAATGTCATCCTTCCATAATCATTCTTTCTTTTGCTGGCTACATATCGAAAGAACTCCCTAGGATTCTTTTTGGCTTCATTAGCTAACTGCTGTTCATACCTCTCTTTAGCTACTCTCTCACCAACCAAGTCACCCTCCTTGCCTGGTCTTTGTAGACCTCATGAAAATGGTTACTTCCACTTCTCTTATGCTGCCTCCACGATGCCCTTTTTCTCTATATCACATGCTTAATCTCTTTATTCATCCATCTCACACCTACCTTATTTAACCTTCTCACCTTTGGAATACATTTAGACATTGCAAGTACTAGATAGTTTTTGAAAATCACCCAAGCTACATTGATCTCTTTTACAGCTAACTCCTCATTCCACACTACACCCGCAACTGTCCCCTGAGCTCTTCATAATCACCCCCCTTGTAGTTCCACATATACCCTTTTCTTACAGGTCTCTTTGCACTGCTGGCAACTACCCAGGTAATCACCTCATGATCACTCTCACCAATTGGTGGATGATTTGACACCTCATTTATAATTACATCCTCTGAAGAGATGACCAAATTCAAGACCCTTAATCCTCGTGTGCCCTCTGTTACATACTGTCTGAGGTAGTTATCTCTCAAAAACTCAAGAAACTCATTTTCTTTACTTCCAGTTGCCATCTCATCATTCCAGTCTATATTGCCATAATTAAAATCGCCCATAATGATCACCCTTTTCTTATTTGCTTGGCTAATTTGACTATACATTTCATTTGACTATCACCACCATCCACATTACCAGGTCTATAACAACATCCCACCAAATATTTGATTCTATTCACCTCTATCTCACACCATACTGCCTCAAAACCACTCGCCCTATTTCCCTCTTGCATCTCTACTTTGTATGGACATAACTCTTTCTCTATCATCAATAGCACTCCCCCTCCCTTTTTTCCACTGACAATTAGAGATAGGAAGGTTATTATCCCTCTTTATAAGGCTATGATATGCCCATATCATAGCTTTATAAAGTGAGACTACTGTGATTAGACATCAAATCTAGACTGAGGTGTGTAGATTATAATGTCTGGTTTATAAAGTAGAAGACATTTTGTAAAAGTTGGCAAAATAGTTCAAAGGATAACTTAAATGTTAAAGAACACACTGACATATTGAACACATAGAGCAGGGTTTCCAGACTGTGTAAAAAATAAATTAAAAATATATAAAATTGACAAAAACAGAATCGTTAGCCCGCCCACCCACCCACAGTATAAAATGTACTATAGGTTTGCAAATAACATTTTGTGGGCGGGAGCAACATAACAAAGAGTAGAGATAGATCGTTATCTCTCTTTATAAGAGGATGATAGGAACTATGATAAGAGGATATCTTAACTACTGTGCACAGACACCAAATCTAGACTGAAGGTGTGTAGGTTGTGAAATCTAGTTTGCAGGCAGATAAGAGGAGATATGATAGAAACTTATAAGTTACCAAAGGGGGTTCTATAAGACAGAAGAAATTTTTCCATACATGGGTCACCCCTGGAAGATGTGTAAGAGTGTGGTTAGTAAAAGTATGCAGGCTAGATGTTTTGTTTGGAGAGTGGTGAATGACTAGAATGGATTGGTTGAGTTGTGTGCTCTGATGATGAATGATAAGCAGAAGTATGATAGGCACTGTGTAAATAATAGTTAGTGCAAGTCTCTTACGATGAGTTTTCTGACCTCATGGAGATACCCATAAAATAATAATTTTTACTGCACATGAACTTTCAAGAGAGAGAAAGAGTAAAATAGTCATCATGGCACAAATATGCTTCCAAAATACAGGCAGCAAACTAGAAGCTGATGAATATTATAAAAGTCAGATGCTATGGTATTAATAAACTTGAAATGAATTTTAGATAAACTGAGATAGTGGAGCTCAAAGTCATAAAGTAACAAAATGATACCATGCTTAAAAAATTTGCCATTTGTGTAAGTCCAGTAATCAGAAGTTTTAATGTTATATATAAAGGAATTATAATCACATTTTATTTCCATTCCTTCATGGTAATAAATAAAGGAAGATGGAAATGGGCTTAACTTAAGCCAAGTTATTTGGTTTCATATAAATCTAACTTTATTTTTGTAATGACAGGGTGGGTAATTCTGTCTGCTACATCTTTCCATGCATGTGTTCCAAGCTGATTGGTCTATTCTGCAAGAAGAAAAACCTTGCCATATCCATATGAAACCAGGTTGTAATGAGGTTGAAATTTTGCTATCAGCTGGAGAGAGCAACCATACATTCCTGATATCGGAAGTATTTAAGCAAATGGGGATCTTGGTTAGGAAGGAATATAAACAGAATCAAAGAGGAAAAATTATGTCTCACTTAGAGCACAACTTGAAATAATTTCATACCATAAAGCATGGATAGTGGGGGGAGGAAAAAGAAGCCAGTGCTGCATAGGAATCACACAATAAGCATTTGAAAAAAGGAATATCAGACTGCATTCCTAGGTAAATCTGAATGGAATTAAAAGCATCATGAAGCCAAAAATGCAGATAAAATGATGTCATGAAGAGAAAGGAAGAAATATAATGAAGATGTATATGAGTACAGATTGGAAGAGTGACAAGGTAAAAGGATAAAACAGGTTATGAGAGGAAGCTACCTGCCCATAAGCCAAGGAAATCCTAGATTTTTTTCACATGGCAAATCATGAGAACATAGTTTGGAAGGAGGAAGGAGCACATGGGAGAAAGGAAATGGAATTTATGCAGTTACTAGGGAATAATTACCTGAGGCAGCATGTGATGAAATGTAATAGGTTTTTTTTCACTCTGTTATATCTAGTAATTACATAAGAGAATTTGTCTATAAATGACTACATAGCCACCAACTAATGAAAGTGATCATATGATCTTGACCTGGGAAGTGACTAAATGTGTGGAATTTTCAGTCAAGATGTGGAATGTGAGGAATTACAGGGCTGGTAAGCACGACAAACTTAGGAGATTGCTTGGATCAGTGCCATGACATGTGATGCTGATAGTGCATGGAAAATGGTAAAGGAGTGTTTGAGGGAAATAATAGCAGAATGCATACCTAGAGTAAGGAGAATAAATCAAGTGGGAGTTAAATGGATGAATACCACATTAAGATGGAGCTAAAAACAAAAGAAAATGTGGAGGGAATTGAAGGAGAAAGGTCATCAGCAGACATAGGCAGTGCAAAGCGCAGGTTAGAAGAGTAACTGGTGTGGTGAGAAGGGCAAAAGCAGAGTATGAAAGAAAATTAGCAGTACAGATCATTGATAATACAAAAGAGTTTTTTTTTTGGTATGTTCTTAGTAAAATGAAAAATGTCCATGGCAGAATGATTTTAATGAATGCTGATGGTAGGAAGGCAACTGAATCAGGTGAAATATTAGAATTAATAAGTGAACTTTGCAAGGGTATATCATCCAGAAAGAGATATTGCAGTAACAAGAGAGAGGCAAAGGCTTATATGGAAACCAAGGTAAATGAACTGGACATGCACAGCATATTACAGCACCTTGATGTGAATACAGCTTTGATTAGATGATATACCAGCTCAAGTTTTACAAGAAGGTGCTAGGAAATTGGCAGTACCTTTGATCATGTTGTTTAATGTAAGTCTCAGCTGTAGCTTGTGGGTTAGTCCAACAACAGGGGAAAATAGTTCCATTACATAAAGAAGGCTCCAAGACTGATGTAACAAATTACTGACTGTCAGCATACCAGTTGTTGTCAAGGTACTGGAGAAGTTGGTCAAGAGCAAAATACAAAAATGGATGGATATGGGATACTGTATGGAGGACAACATGGTTTTGTGAAGGGTAGGTCATGCCTCAGTAACTTGATCATGCTTTATAATACAACGACAGCTGAGTTGGATAAAGTTTTGGGTTACAAGGTTTCCATAATGGGTTTACAGTGATACTGCTGAACTTTACAAAAGCCTTTGTCAGGATACCACATGGAATTCTAATCAATAAACTGCAGCACACTGGTATGAATAAAAAGTTGGTGAAGTAGATAAGAGGATGGCTGATGTTTCTATAATAACATAGTTATTATAGAAACATACTGTATGAATGTCAAATAGTTGTGATGAATATGATTTGGGGCCTCCCTCGATGAGTCTAATGACTCCCTGGAGTTGCCCGTAATAATAGTAATAATAATAATAATAATAACATCATAACAGAGTAGTTTATTCAGGAGTAGAGTCCTGAATGACCTTGATGATGTTATATTACAGTTAATCCCTCCATTAAAAGTAATGGGGATTTAAATGACCACAACACTGTGTGGTAGTGCTTGAAAACAGGAAGAAATCACCTTATGCTTGACAACAATAATCTCTCCCTCCTAAACAAAGTAACACCTTCTTCCATATGCCTACCAGATCATGCACTGATATAGACATAATACTGAATTATGAGAAGCTCAAGAGACAGCTTGTAGCTGTAGCATGGAATGAGTAGATGGGTGGAAAGGAGATCAATGCTGCTTGAATGTTGTTCAGAAGGCAAAATAAGTTAGGTGTGAAATGGATGAATGAAGAGATTAAGCATGCAATACAGAGAAAGAAGGCATTACGAAGGCAACATAAGATGAGTGGTAATCAATTTCATGAGAAGTACAAAGTACAAGTAAGGAAGGTGACTAGGTTGGTAAGGGAAGCAAAAGTGCAGTATGAGTGGAAGTTACCTAATGAAGCCAAAAAAAAAAAAAAAAAGATTATGGTAGGATGACAATGATTGAAGAAAATGGTATAAGGATAGCTGCTGCAGAGGATATAGTTGAGAAATTTAATAAGTACTTCATAAAGTTCTTCCATCCTTGTGAATGTGACATCATGGAGAGTTTGAGAGCAGTGGATGATGAGGAGGAGGAGAGACTGACTGAAAGTGAGCAAATGATATATAGTATATAGCAAATTGAGCAAACCTGATGTTAACAAGGTTGTGGGACTTGATATTATATCACCATGTATATTGAAGGAATGTGCGAGAAAGTTTATTAAACAAAATTGTCTGCCTTGACATATTTGTTTAATATGAGTCTTACAACAGGTCAAGTTCCAAAGGAGTGGAAGGAAGAGAAGATTGTACCACTTCACAAAGGCAGTGACAGAACTCAAGCATCAATTTATAGGCCAATCTGTGTGTTAGGTGGTGGTTTAAGTGTTGGAGAGACTAGTGAGAACTAGGATCCAGAACTGAGTCAAAAACAGTGGTTTTATGTTTGATGGACAGCACGGATTTGCTAAAGGGAGGTCATGTTTTAGTAATCTGCTTCCTTCTTACTATAACGTGACAGCTAAATTGAATGATGGAGATGGATACACAGTCATATACTTATATTCTGCAAAAGGGCTTTTGATAGATTACCATGTGATAAGTTAAAAGTCAAACCAGAGATAATGGGGTCAAATATTAGACTAGTGCATTGGATTAGAGATCGGCTGTCTGATATGTATCAGCAAGTTGTGTATGAGGGGGAGGGATATATATGTGTGTCAAGAACAATCACAAACATCCATGTCCAAGGTATGATTTGAACCCACAGCCTTTTTTGGCTGGACAGTAGACACCAGGCCAACACACTGGCTATACTATGATTTTAATGGATTAAAAAAAAAAAAAAAAAAGCTGGTGATATTATCATCATTATTCTGGACCTCCATGAAAGGTCTGCCTTAAACAACACAATGTCTAGCATACCACTCCTCTAATCCATTCACTGTCTGCATTCTCACTACCTTCTCAGTCAATGCAATAAATACTTCTCAACAGCTTAAATGTCTCAATCATATCCTCCTCTTCATCCTCCATCCACCAAAATCTGCATGCCCTCAGTTTATCCTCAACATTGTCCATTCCTAATATCCTCTGTATCCTCTTCAAGGTTACTTCATATCTTTTCCTTTATTTTCTTTTAGGCTTACACGGTGACCTAAATGCATTTTTGAAAATTATGGAGAAAACTACCATGTTTGAATAAAAACTTTAGTTTAATATAACTAAAATCTACATTCGATGTTTCGACCTTTATGTCAAGGTCATCTTCTGGAGCATACAACTATACACAGGAAACAAGCTATACTACAATCAAACTGGTTTGTTAAAGACACTGACCAACTGCTACAACAATTGTTGGCCTGACCTCTGGTGAGAAAAAAAAAATAAAAAAAAAAAAAAAAAAATAATACATTAACGCTAGAGTCCTATTATTAGTGTTGTCTACTATATACATATATTCACATCATTCCAGCCAGTTGGTATGGAATGGTTTCTAATACTAGCTAAGGATTGGCTAGAGTCCTGACTTATGCTGGATCTTTCATATTAGGTAGGCTGAATGTATGCCATCCAGATCCTGGGAATTTTCATGCCATCTTTGTTGTTGATATTTGGTGGTTTATCAGGATTTCGCAGGATTCCTTAAATTTCCTTTCATACCAGATTTTTGTGCGGTGTAAGGAGCAGGTGCTTTTCCAGTTGATTTGGTGTAAGGTGTTGGGTGTGTGGTCTGAGAGGCCTGCTTCACCATAATGGTTATATTTAATGTGTCTAATGTGTTCTTTCTTGCGTATAGGGATTGTCTGTACTGTTTCACCAATGTACGGTAAGTTACAGGTGCAGCGGATGCAATAGACTCCAAGATGTGCTAATGGGAGGAGAGGATCCTTAGAAGAGTTGAATATGGTTTTAAGTTTAGTGGGTGGTTTAAAGGTGGCATTGAGGTTATAATGTTGTAGGATTCTGTTGATTTTTTCTGATAACCCTTTAATGTATGGGATGGCTATGGTTTTACTGTAATCTAGATTTGTTTTTGTTGTAGTTTTATAGAGTATTCTATTAACAGTATTTTTGTTAGAGCCATTATTTATGAATGTGTCACTAATGATTTTTAGTTCTTGTTTCAGGGCTTGCTGGTTAGAGCAAATAGTTGTGGCTCTGTTTTTAAGGGTGTTAATGACTCCATATTTTTGTGATAGGTGGTGGTATGAATTAGCATGTATGTATTGGCCAGTGTGTGTCGGTTTTCGGTAGACTGTGAAGGATAGACTGCCTGAAGGAAGACGTGTGACTAGTGTGTCTAGGAACGGGAGTGAATTTTGGTTTTCGATTTTGATGGTAAATTGTATGCGTTCGTGTTATTTGTTTTTACGGCCCTCTTTGCCCACGTACTAAAGTCCGGTTACTTCGTGTGGCAAAACAAATTCTACCTACAAAAAGAAGGTACAGCCGTAGGCTCACCACTATTCCCCCCCCCCAATCACTAACTTCTACATGGAAACCTTTGAGCAAAGGGCTCTTGATTCCGCCACGCTACGACCGACAGTCTGGCTTAGATATGTTGACGACATGTTCGCGATCTGGCCGCACGGGCGACAAATGCTAAACACATTCCTCAGCCACCTGAAAAAACAACACGAATGCATACAATTTACCATCAAAATCGAAAACCAAAATTTGCTCCCGTTCCTAGACACACGTCTTCCTTCAGGCAGTCTATCCTTCAGGCAGTCTACCAAAAACCGACACACACAATGGCCAATACATACATGCTAATTCATACCACCACTCATCACAAAAATATGGAGTCATTAACACCCTTAAAAACAGAACCACAACTATTTGCTCTAACCAGCAAGCCCTGAAACAAGAACTAAAAATCATTAGTGACACATTCATAAATAATGGCTATAACAAAAATACTGTTAATAAAATACTCTATAAAACTACAACAAAAACGAATCTAGATTACAGTAAAACCATAGCCATCCCATACATTAAAGGGTTATGAGAAAAAATCAACAGAATCCTACAACATTATAACCTCAATGCCACCTTTAAACAACCCACTAAACTTAAAACCATATTCAACTCCTCTAAGGATCCTCTCCTCCCATTAGCACATCCTGGAGTCTATTGCATCCGCTGCACCTGTAACTTACCGTACACTGGTGAAACAGGACTGACAATCCCTATACACAAGAAAGAACACATTAGACACATTAAATATAACCATTATGGTGAATCAGGCTTCTCAGACCACGCACTCAACACCTTACACCAAATCAACTGGAAAAGCACCTGCTCCTTACACTGCACAAAAACCTGGTACGAAAGGAAATTTAAGGAATCCTGCGAAACCTTGATAAACCACCCAAATATCAACAACAAAGATGGCATGAAAATTCCAAGGATCTGGATGGCACACATTCAGCCTACCTAATATGAAAGATCCAGCATAAGTCAGGACTCTAGCCAATCCTTAGCTGGTATTAGAAACCATTCCATACCAACTGGCTGGAATGATGTGAATATATGTATATAGTAGACAACACTAATAATAGGACTCTAGCGTTGATGTATAATTTTATTAATTATATTATTATTAAATAATATAATTTTTATTATATTATTATATTATATTATTATATGTCAGGGATTTAATAAAATTTTATTAAATCCCTGACAATATTTGAACATAATAATCCAGATTTGGTGTCTTCAGGACTTTATACAATGGAACCACCACCCTTTTATCTCTGCTGATCAATGTCTTTTGTAATATTGCAGTAAATCCTCTGTATTATCCTTACAACCTTAGCAATGTGTCCTCGAGACTTCTAATTTATATTTCTATTTATAAACACTAAAATCTCTTGTTTCCTCCACTTCTTCCAGTATAACTCCACTAAGTGAGTATGAAACATTCCATGTGTAAATTTCAAAACCTTACATTTAGCTGTATTAAACTGACATAACTATTTATTTGCCCACCTCTCTAGCTTATTCAAATCCACCTGAAGAGCTATAGCATTAGTACTATTATAGTACTGATTTTTTGAACCATCTGGAAGATACCTTGTTCTCGTCCATTCATCCCCAACCCTCTTATTGGTTTCGTTATGTTAATGATGTCTTTGCTGTTTGGCCTTATTCTGAAAATGAACTTACCACTTTCCTACAACAGATCAATAATAGCCTTCACCCATGCATTCAATTCACCATGGAAAAAGAAAAAGCTGGCAGCTTCCCATTCTTAGACGTCCTTCTTACATGCACAGCCTCCGCCTCCAGTAATTTATCAACCAGTGTTTATCAAAAACCTACCTTTACTGGAATCAAAAGTCTGCTCACCACACCTCTCAAAGAATTGGTATTATCAAGTATTTAATTAACAGAGCACATAATGTGTGCTCCTCTCCCTCAAGCTTACAATAAGAACTTCAAACTAGCAAAATGTTAATGTAATTTAATGGTTACAACCCTAATAAACTCTCGGGGGGACTCTATAACCCCTAGAGAGCATGTCCCCTGGGTGGCAGATAGGGGAACCCACCCTGTGTGCGTGAGTGTATATATATATGGTGGGGTGGTCCAAATATACTGAATAAGGACTCGTGGACCAACAGGGCCATAAGGGGCATCATCTTGATTGTAAGGGAAGCAGCACTCCCATGGACCCCTAGCTGGATCTGTCCTTCTACTTTGAGGAAGATCCACTTACTTTAATCTTTCCTATAAGGCCTTATCAGCTAACTCTTCTTATTTTATGACCCTTGGCCCTCGAGTACTCTAATAGCACTAGAGGGCCATGAGGTCATTTCTAGCCTTACAACTATGCCCTCTCTATAAACCTTATTATAATTCTATTATAATCTACTCTTTTCCCTTCAATATAACCTATTCCTCCTATGGGTTTAAATTCGGAAGAAGGCTAGTTCAGAAGCCTTAAGGTAGCAGCCCTACCACTGAACTATTCCATCGTCAGGCTAGTCCCCTGACATGGAGAACATAATCCTACTTGTAAGCTGACAGAAAAAGATAATCGGATTGAATCTATGGGAAACGACCCTGGAATGGAAAAGGTAAAACAAAAATGGAAACAACAAAATATAATACACATAGCAAACTGGAATGTAAGAGGAATAGCATATAAAGAAATAGAATTAGACCAATTATTAAACGAAAGAAATTTTAAAATAGCAGTAATCACCGAAACAAAAAAGAAATTAAAAGGAGCTATGAGAACCGAAAATTTTAATGTGATATACAGTGGAGTTGACAGAGACCAAAGAGCACAAGCAGGAGTTATGATTTGGATTCATAACTCCCTTTCAAAACAGTAAAAACATTATAAATTATGGAATGAAAGAATAATAGAAGCTAGAATAAAAATAGATAGAGGCTATTTAACAATAATTGGTTTATATGCCCCAGAAGAAGGAAGAGAACAGGATAATATTGATTTTTATAATCAGCTACAAAACATATAATAAAATAAATAAAAATGATTACGTAATTTTAGCAGGAGACTTAATTGCAAGAATTGGAAACACGAAAATTAATAATAATATAGGAATACATGGAGAACATACTCTAAACAGTTATGGTAAAAAATTGATTGACTTTGTAGTTTATAATAACCTAAAAATAACGAATTCCATCTACAAAGACATACATAAATATACTTGGGCAGCAAGAGGATGGAAATCAATATTAGATTACTTCATATTACATGAAAAGTCATCAAAATTTTCACTAGATGTTAGAGTTCACAAAGGATATGAAGTAAGCAGTGATCACTTCCTTGTTAAAATAAAATTAAGATTACCACCTAAATGGCTACAAGTAACAAAAACAGAAAGAAAAATTGAAACATTTGTTTATAAAACTAGACTATTGAATGACACAAATGTACAATGGCTATATGAACAAAGAATTAACCAATATCTAGATAAAATAAAACAAAATGAAGAAATAGAAATAGAATAGCTTAATATAAAAACAATACTAAATGCAGCAGCAAATGAAAGCTTAGGAAAGGCCAAAAAATTCAATAAAAGGAAAAAACTGAAGATCTGGGATGATACAATCAAAGAAATAATCAAAAAGAAAAAAAGGAGCCTATCACAAATGGTTAAGCAGTAAAAGATTAGAAGATGAAATAGAATATAAAAGAATAAGAGCCATAGCTAAAAGAGAAGTCAGAAAAAGACAGAGAATCATGGAACAAATCTGTTTCTAATTTAGAACATGATTTATATAAAATAAGACCCAATGTATATAAGATTTTGAAACACTTAAATGCAGATACCAAAGAAAACATAAAATTAAACACTGAATTGAAATTAGAAGAATTTCTAAATTACTACACAGAACCATGGACAGACAAATATTTTAAAAACGACAACTGGCAAACAATTAACGAAAATGAAATGGAAATAATTAAAGAAGAATTAGAAATCAGCCTTAAAGAAACAAGAAACAGAAAATCACCTGGAGAAGATATGCTAGGTTCAGAACTATATAAATACGCAGGAACAAGATTCAAAGAAAGACTCTTATTATTTTTAAATAAAATTTACTTATCCCCCCAATAGAATAGAAAAAAGCAATTGTGATTCCTATCTTTAAAAAAAGTAATAGAGATGACCCTAAAAACTATAGAGGTATCAGTATACTAAATTCCTGTTACAAAACATATAGCAGAATCTTAAATAGCAAACTAATGAAATATTCCGAAAACTTTATTTTAGAAGTACAATATGGATTTAGAAAAGGACGATCATGTATAGACCCGGCCTTTTGCCTAAAATTAATAATAGAGAAAAGAAGAGAAAACAATTTAGAAACACATATTGCATTTATTGACTTTGAAAAAGCATTTGACAAAGTTAAAAGAAACATATTATTTAACATATTAAAAGAAAGACAAATACCAAATAATATCCTAAAAGCTATCACAAGTATATATGAAAATAATCAAATACAAATAAGATTAAATCACAAGCTACCATATACGAGAGAGATAAACCAAGGGGTCCAATAGGGATGTCCCCTCTCAGCAACTCTTTTTAATATCTACTTAAATGAAATAATAATAAAATGGAATAAAAATTTACATCAAGGAATTAAACTTTCTCCTACAGTAAACTTAAACACTCTCCTCTTTGCCGACAACCAAATAATAATTACAAATTCTGAAGATAACTTACAGAAAGCTATTTTAGATCTAAATGAGATATCCAAAGATTATGGTATGATAATATCAACAGAAAAATCAAAAACTATGGCCTTTAAAGGACAAGATCCAGCAAGAACTAAAATAGTAATAGAAAACAAAATCTTAGAACAGGTGAATTCGTTTAACTACCTAGGATGTATGATCACACATGAAAATGAAAATGATATAAACGTAAAAATTGCAAAATATTTAAAAATAACAGGTGTAATTAACTCTATATTTAAACCAAACCTAGTTCAAAAACAAACCAGACTAAAAGCATATAATAGATTAGCCTTACCAGTCTTAATGTATGGAAGCGAAATCTGGATCACAAAAGAAATAAAGAAATTATGGAAGAATTAAACCAAGAACCAGTAATAGAAAAAATTAAAAAATATAAACATAAATGGATGGAACACATTCAAAGAATGAAAACAGAAAGATTACCAAAACAAGCCTTAAAGTAGCCATTAGGAAAAAGAAACCAGAACGTCCTCTTAAATGATTCAATGATGATTTCTAAGATGGGAACAGGCCATGCTAGGCCTAAATCCTTGATACGCATGATGATGATGATGACAACCCTAATAAAATCCAGCAGATAATTGACTCCTATGTTCCAACACCTCAGGATTCTTCAAGAGATTGCAGGGTTCCAATCTCTTATATTTCTGGCATCTCTAAACCAGTTGGTAAAATTTTGAAGAAGTATCATTTTATTCTCACATATGAAATTGGACTGAAAAGTTCTCAGCCTAACAATGAAAAAACGAATTTATAATTTCAAAATTATTTTTATTTTTCAACTTAATCTCCCTTAAGACTAATACATTTATTCCAGCAATGCTCCAGTGTGCCACTATCGTGTCGCCGTAGTGGTTCTCAGTAAGATCTGCAAAATACCCCTCTATAGCTGCAATCACTCTTGATTCAAAGAAAAACGCTGACCAGTAAGGAAGAGTTTCAGTTTTGGGAACAGACAGAAGTCAGAGGGAGCCAAATTTGGGGAATGGGGTGGATGTTCCAACAATTCATAGTGCAGATCCCTTAATTTTACCCATTGCCAAAACAATCTTGTGGGAAGGTGCATTGTCCTGATGAAAGATGATTTTTTCTTCTGCAAACCGGGTCTTTTCTCACAAATTTTTTTGTCTAGTCTGGTTAAAAGATTGGAATAATATTCCCCAGTTATTGTTTTACCCTTTTCAAGATAATTAATAAACAAAATGGCTTCTGTCCACTGCTTTGACTGCTGTTTGGATTCTGGTGTGTAATGGTGAATCCAAGTCTCATCCATAGTAATAAATCGACGCACAAAATCAGTTTTATTCTTGTTAAAATGCTCCAAGCACTGTTCAGAGATTTTCATGCGAGTGTGTTTTTGATCTGCTGTGAGCAAGCGCTGCACCCATCTTGCGCAAAACTTTTTCATTTGCAATTCTTCATGCAAAGTATATCCTATACGTTCTTTTGAAATGCCTGTAGTCTCAGCTATTTCACGCACTTTGACTCCCCGGTCATCCAATACCATATCGCGAACTTGATCAATGATTTCTGGTGTTGTTACACTTTTTTGGCGTCCTTCATGTGGATCATCTTCAAGGCTGGTTCGGCCATGTTTAAACTCAGCAGCCCAATTCTTGATTGTTGAAAAACAAAGAAGAGTGCCTATAAACTTTTATAAACTTCAAATGAATTTCTTTGGGCATTAAATCTTCTTTTACAAAGAATTTTATAAATGCACGATACTCAATTTTATCCATATCAAGGGGTACAGACAACACTTTTGCTTCAGACAGCTGTATAAAACAAACTACTTGATAGAATGACTTGCAATTTCACATGGATGCTTATGAGAGATGTACCAACTTAGAAAAAAAAAAATCTCTTGCCAATAGTGTTGCCATCTATGGTTGAGAACTTTTCAGACCACCTTTGTATTTTCCTATCAACAAACTTTTTCGTCTGTTGCTATCTACAAAAGACAAACTGTCACCTCTATCATTAGCTGGCATTTACCAGATACCTTGTGAATGTAATCTAACATGCTTTGGGCAGAGGCCATTCTGTGGAAGAAAGATTTAATGAATGTCAATATTAGACATAGTATTAGGAAAAGTCAGTAGAGTTAAGTATAACCATTGGTTGTGAATGCAGAACGTGAACGTGTGACATTAAAAAATGAGACACAAACAAATGCAGCAAAGGAACCACTCTTGTAAAGCTGTGAAGGAATATCATTTGACTAGAAAAGAAGAAAAAAGAGTGCATAAAAATAGAAAGAAGAATACTATTAAGATGAACTTAAGGAAATGGAACACCTCAGAAGTATGAAAGAAAGTAGATCTTTCTATCAAAAGTTAAATAATAGTTGGAAAGATTTCCAGCTCTGAACAACGTCATGTAAGGATAAGGAGGATATAATTTTGAGTGGTAATCAAATGATACTAGGAAGTGGGGCAGAGCATTTCAATGAATTACTGAGTCCAAATATATCCGGTCAATTAGATGACATGGAAGAGAGCCAAGATCTAGATGCAGCTGAACCAGTACCAACAGATGCAGAAGTGGAGGCAGCTATTAAAAAAACTTATGAATAAAGCCCCAGGAATGGATAGGATACAAGCAGAATTAATTAAAAGTGCAGGTACAGAATACTTTAAGCAGATGTGTCAACTTATCAAAAAAATCTGCATTAATGAAACAATTCCAGATGAATGGAATCTGAGCATCATATGCCCCATTCATAAGAAAGGTGATGTAATGATATGTTCTAATTATAGAGGAATTAATTTACTATGCACAACTTATAAAATTTTCTCTAAAATTCCATTTAAGAGACTTTATCCCTATGTAGAGAATGTTATTGGCGATTATCAGAGTGGATTCCATCAAGAAAGATCTACAAATGATCAGATTTTTAATATATGCCAATTCCTTGAAAAATGTAATGAATTTGGAATTAAAACACACCACCTTTTCATAGATTTTAGAGCTGCATATGATAGCATAGATAGATCTAACTTATTTGTTGCAATGGAGAAACTACATATTCCACTAAACTTATTGCTTTAGTTAAAGTTACAATGAGAAATACTTGTTGTCAGAACATGTTGTCTGATCCAATGTATGTAAAAAATGGTGTTCAACAATGGGATGGCTTAGCTTGCTTACTGTTTAACATAGCACTTGAAAACGTTTTCAGAGATGCTGGCATTAATACAAGGGGAACTATTTTCTACAAATAAGTACAAATAATGGCATATGCAGACAATATCGATATTATAGGAAGGACATGAAAAGCAATGGAAGAAACTTTCATCAGTTTAGAAAAGGCAGCAAAGAAGATGAATTTTCAGATTAACAAAGAAAAAACAAAGTATATGCCAGTAACTAGAAAGATTTGTGATAATAATCCTTCTCAAATTAAAACTGGTTCCTATAAATCTGAAATTGTACATAGTTTTATATACTTGGGATCAGAAGTTAACTGTAAAAATGATATCAGTACTGAGATTCAGAGATGTATTCTTTCTGCAAATAGATGCTTCTGTGGATTAGGAAACACCTAAAGTCACATGTGATCTCAAGAAAAACAAAGATAATGATGTACAAAGTACCTGTAAGACCAGTGTTAACTTATGATTCTGAAAACTGGGTATTATCAATGGCAGATGAAAGATTGCTAGGCCTGTTTGAAAGAAGAATTCTCAAATGTATTTTTGGAGCAGTACAAGAGAATGGTGTGTAGAGGAAAAGATATAAAAATGAACTATACAGATTATTTAATGAGCCAGACATTATTAAGTATATAAAAATAAATCGATTAAGTTGGACTGGACACATTATATGCAAGAATAGTAATAGAATAGTTAAGATGTCCAATGCTAAGCTGGAAGGGAAAAGAAAAACTGGAAGACCTAAATTAAGATGGGAAGATGGAGTGATGCAAGATATTAAGGTTTTAGGAGGCAAAAATTAGAGGAGTTGGGCATTGAATAAAGAATGCTGGCAGAAGTTTCTCAAGAAGGTCATGGGCCCACACAGGGCTGTTGAGCCAATGATGATGATGAACATCAGTATTATATCAAATACATGAAACCTCAAAAGTCTGGTCTGGCACAACATAGTATTGACACTAAACACAGTATCTAGTGGGATGAAGCTCGTTTTCTCCATAGAAGCCTATGAACACCTTTTCAAAGAAAGTTGTGAAGCCCTTTTACACTGGCTAGATCTGAATTGGAATGATTCTCTCTCTCTCCCAAAAGTTTGAAGATTCTTATTTTATGTAGCCATCGAAAATAGTTTTTAATAATATTATTTATTAATATTAATTTCTAGCATGCAGCAACAGTTTTTAATTGGCAAACCACTGACTGCTGTATGTACCTTGTATTCCCATTTGATTTGCTTGTTTCTACACACTGTTATTTTCAGTATGAAATATCTGTACTTTCATTTCATTAAAGTTAATTACTGTGGTTATCATGTAATTTATTGTTTAATAAGGTTTTGGCAATTTCCTTAAATAAATGATGGTATTTAAAGTGACATCATTGAAGTAATCAGGTTCATGATCAGAAGAGTCTGTTTGGTATCTACATCATGTTGTGTTAATGTGGATTTCTCAGATTTATTACAAGTGATGTAAGACTAATGCTCCTGTAATTGTTTTTTCCACAGAACAACCAGTGTGTTCAAAATAAAGACGATCGCACTCACATGGAACTTGGTACAAGCCTGAAAAGGTAAGAGGAGGTCATGTGTCCAGCTTAACACAACACTGAGTAGATATCGAACATAAAATCTTCTGGTCATGCACTAGATTATTTCATTAGCGTTGTTTTAAATAATGTTTACTTAAGGAAAGTGTTGAAGCTTTAGTAAGGTGAAGCCATAGAAATGGAACAGATTGAAATGTGAGTGGGATAGATGGTACTGAATGGATATGTGTGGTGAGTGGAGATAAAATTAAGTGGACAAGAGTAGGTGCTGGGGAAATAACAACCAACAAGTGACTTGGTTAGGATTGGATATAGACCTAAAATTGAACTGCTGTGTTTATTTACAAATGACAGCAGTATCAGAAATAAGGAGATGAAACTGTTTCACTGATGAGTTTAATCTCCCCAAAAATTGTTGGAATAAGGGAAACATGGTTGAATGAAGATGATATCCTAACAAGAATAGAAATGGAGGGATGCAGTGTTTTCCACAAGGACAGAAAGGAAAAGAAGGGGGGAGTGAGGGCAAGGAATTATGTCCACATAAGGTAGACACAAAAAAGCGAAATAGTGGCAATGGTTTTGAGGTAATGTAATGTCAGGTGGTGTTGCTATAGTCCAGGGAACATGGAGAGCGGTGATGAAGAAATGTATAAACAACTTGGGTTAGTGAACAAGGGAAAGGCAATTATTATGGATGATTTTAATTATAGTCGTATAGACTGAAATGAAGGGATAGCATTTGGGAATAAGGAAAATAAATTTCTCGAGTTCTTGAGAGACAACTATCGCAGGCAGTATGCAAAGGAGGGCATGCAAGGATCGAGAGATTTAGATCTGATCATTTCATCAGAGGATGTAATTGTGAGTGGGGTTTTGCAGTTGGTGAGAGTGATCACAAAGTGGCCACCTGGGTTGTGGCTGACCATGTGAAGAATTCTGTGAGGAAAGAATATGTGTGAAAGTACAAGACTGGTGATTATGACAAGCTTAGGAGACAGCTTGGAGCTATAGATATGGAATAAGGAGTTGAATGGTAAGAAAATAAATGCTGCATGGGAACTGATAAAAAAATACATAACAGCATCAGTGTGTGAATGTATTCCAAAGGATAAAAGGCTGAATACAGTAGGTGTAAAATGGATGAATGAGTGGATTAAGCATGAAATCTGGAAAAAGGCACTTTGGAGACAGCACAAGGTGAATAATGATAATAATCAGTTGCATAAAGAGTATAAAGAGCAGGCCAAGAGAATGATTAAGCTTTTAAAGAGACAACAAAAGTGCAGTATAAGCAGAAATTAGAAAATCTAGCCAAGAAAAAGCCCTCATGAATTATTTTCGATATGTGGCAAGAAGATAGAAGAATGAGTATGGTAAGATGATGTTAATGGATGAAAGTAGGAGATTAGTAACTGCTGCAGAGGGTATAGTCAAGGTATTCGATGAACAGTTCGTCAGGGTATTTCATCCGCAGTATGAAATCAGAAACACGTGTAGAGAATAAAATGAGTGAAGACTTAATGGTGAGTGAGCAAGAAGTATATGGCATATATAAGTTTTGTTGTTAGATGTTAATAAGGCAATAGAACTTGATGACATATCATCACATGTCTTAAGGGAATGTTCCAAGAAGTTAACATCAGTCTTGGCCTACCTGTTTAACAAGAAACTTGCAACAGCACAAGTCCCAAAAGAGTGAAAGGAAAGCACAATTGTTCCACTTCAGAAAAGTAGTGATAAGGCTAAGAGTACAAATTATAGGCTGATCTGTATGTCTTGGGTTGTAGTTAAGGTATTGGAGAGGTTGCTGTGAGACAGGATACAAAAATCAGTTCATAACAGTGGTATTCTTTGTGCTTGTCAGCATGGGTTTGTTAAAGGGAGGTTGTGTTTTACCAACTTGCTTATGTGCTATAACAAAGTGACAAATGTACTGGACAAGGGAGATGCATGTACGGTGGTGTACTTAGATTTTGCGAAGACTTTTGATAGATTTCCACACCACAAGTTGGTTACTAAACTGAATCAGATGGGATTTTATAACAGACAAGTGAGTTGGATAGGTGACTGCCTATCAGGTATCAGCAAGTTGTGTATGGTGGAGGGGGGGGGGTACTATCTTGAAAGAGGAAAGTCCCTAGTGGTTTGCTACAGGGGTCTGTTTTGGGATCATTGTTATTTAATTGCATATTAATGATATCGGAATAGGCTTAACTGGTGATATACAACTGTCTGCAGATGATGCAAAACTGGGGAGAGTGATGAGGAATCAAGCAGATGTTGTGGCCTTACAGAAGGACTTGAATAGATAGTATGAGTGAGCAACAGCATAGAACTGTCAATTCACTGTTGCAAAGAGTAAGGGTCTGAAATTTGGTAGGCAACAATTGGATGCAAAGTATACACTCAGTAGGGAAATTTTGGAGAAGGTTGAGGAGATAAAAGACCTTGGAGTGGTGGAAAATGATCTGAAGTTCAGAGGACCACTTTGCACAAGTTGTGAAGACATCACATCAGATTATGGCAATGATGCAGAGGACCTTAACTTGTATAATTAAAAAGGTTCTGGTTCCATTGTATAATGCTTTGATCAAGCCTCATATGGAATACTGCACACAGATTTAGTCCCCTAGTTTTCATAGTAAGGAGGATATACTGAAAAAGGTTCAGAGAAGACTCACTAAGATTATAAGTAGTATTTAGAATGTGGGATATGAGGACAGATTGAGGGAATGCAGTTTGCAAAGCCTTGTGAATAGAAGGAAGAGAGGGGATATGGTAAAAGGTTGTTACTGGGTTAATGTGGAAGAAAATTTTAATAGAATGGGACATCCCTTGAAGCTGTATAAGGAGGGTGTGAGCAGGAGCATAAGAAGCTTGCATGGGAAGTGGTTGGTAGGTGTTATGCATTGCTTGAAATGGTGAATGCAAGTAAATTAAATGTCTAAGTCACTGTTTGATGGGTTGTGTGTAACAGTGTTTGTCTTTTGTGATAAGCCTTTTGATTCCATGGAGGTCTGGTCTTAATAATAATCAAGTATATACACTATGACAAAAGTTCTTCTGAAAACACAAGTAAATAAACTTGATGTTAATATGGCATTAGGATAGATGCTAAATCACTACATATTTTGAGGGAATGACATACTAGTTTAACATCAATTTTACACTGTGGTGAGTTCCAAATGGGTGGGGAAAAAAATTGTATTATTTCATAAGAGAGTTAAGACTGACACTGATTATAGGTCAATCTGTGTGCCAGGAATTGTGGTTGAAGAGTGCTGAAGAGGTTAGTAAGGAACAAGATCTAGACTTGGGTTGAAAAAGCAGCTTCCCCTTTGATAGATGGCATGATTTTTGTAAAGAAAGATCTTGTTTTACCAATCCATTTACTTAACCTATAACAAGTAACAAATGCATTAGATAAGAGAATAAGATAAGGCCATGCATATATATTTTGATGTTAAACCCCCACTCACCCAGTCCCATACACAGTTCTTCCCAATTCTGCATTATCTGCAACTAATTGCATATCTTTTTCATTCAAACCTTTCCCAGTATCTATAGTAAATTTAGTTTAATCCTTTATCTAAGTGTGAGCAAACAAAGTTTGCGCCTGAAAGTATCTTCAGGACTGGGGTAAGGTAGTACAACACCGGGCAACTCGTTGCAAAGGTGGAGCAAGCTAACATCACTCCTATCTCAGTATCTCCCATAATGCAAAACACATCTCCTTGCGGATATGTATAATGTTATGCATTAAGGGGAGGGTCACTACCAGACTAGTTTCAACCTTTATTGAGGTCTCTTCAGTGGGAGCCAGGCCCAGAAGTGGCGTTACCAAGCAGAAGCAATAGCAAAGTCCCTTAATAAAGGTCGAAACTAGTCTGGGTAGTGGCCCTCTCCTTAATGCATAACATTATACATATCCGCAAGGAGATGTGTTTTACATTATGGGAGATACTGAGATAGGAGTGATGTTAGCTTGCTCCACCTTTGCAACGAGTTTCCCGGTGTTGTACTACCTTACCCCAGTCCTGAAGATACTTTCAGGCACAAACTTTGTTTACTCACACTTAGATAAAGGATTAAACTAAATTTATTATAGTCTAACCAAGTGAAAAATAAACTTTCAACATCTCTCTCTAAATCCAGAGTAATTTAATTAAAAGGTGGCACACCGTTTGACAACTCCTATAGGTGGAGATGACCTTGCTATTGCTTCTGCCTGGTAACTCCACGTCTCGGCCTGGCTCCCATTGAAGAGACCTCAATAAAGGGCGAAACTAGTCTGGGTAGTGGCCCTCCCCTTAATGCATAACATTATACATATCCACATGGAGATGTATTTTGCATTATGGGAGATACTGAGATAGGAGTGATGTTAGCTTGCTCCACCTTTGCAATGAGTTGCCCGGTGTTGTACTACCTTACCCCAGTCCTGAAGATACTTTCAGGCACAAACTTTGTTTGCTCACACTTGGATAGAGGATTAAACTAAATTTAGTATAGTCTAACCAAGTGAAAAATAAACTTTCAACTTTCCCAGTATCATTAACATACAAGTTAAAATGCACTGGCCCCCCTGAAACAGACACTAAAGACATTAGTGAGTTTCTTTTTCTGGAATATCATTCTGCCACATACACAAACAACTTGCTGATACCTATCAAATAATCAGTTTCCTATCCAGAGCACTCATCTGTTATCCAATCTCATCTTTTTCAGTTTAATTAACCAAGTTGTCATGTAACAGTCTATTAAATGACAACTTGGTAATTAAACTGAAAAAGATGAGATTGGATAAAACAGATGAGTGCTCTGGATAGGAAACTGATTGTCTGATAGGTATCAGCAAGTTGTTTGTGCATGTGGCAGAATGATATTCAGAAAGAGAAACTCACTTATGTCTTTAGGGTCTGTTTCAGGGGCCAGTGCAGTTTAACTTGTATTTTAATGATACTGGGAAAGGTTTGAATGAAAAAGATATGCAATTAGTTGCAGATAATGCAAAATTGGGAAGAACTGTGTAGGCTTTGCAAAATGACTGAATAGACTGGGTGAGTTGGGTTAACAGTTCCATATTTTAAAGTGTAAGGTTTTAAAATCTGGGAAGGAAAAATAGGATGCAGTGTATGAAGTTAGTGGAGATATATTAGAGGAGATAAATGAGATAAGGGATCTGAGTGCAATAGTGAATTTAGGACTCAAAATTTAGACATATTGCTAAAATTGAGGCTAGCATAACAGATTATGGCAATGATGCAGAACACAATGATATAGAGATTGTATAAAGCCATGATCAGAAAACACATGGATTACTGTGCACAAATTTGGTCACCAGTTTTTCGGAGATACTGAAATGGGTCCAGAGATGACTAACTAAGGTGGCTTATGGCCTTTGAAATGTTGAGTATGAAGAGAGATTGAAAAAAATGTAATTTGCAGAGTCTAGTGGATGGAAGGAGAACAGGGGATGGGAATATGATTGAGATAGGAAACTCATTGTCTGTAAGGGGGTTATTAACAGATTAATATGGAAAACGTTTTTCCACAGAATGGAGGAGACAGAGGGAGAACAAGAGATGACTCTCGGAGATATATAATGAGGAATGTGAGCAGGAAGGGAGAGGAGTAGATTTCTTACATGAAGAGTGTCAGGTAATTGGAATGCAGTGACTGAGAGTGCAGCAAGTGCAAAGAAAGTGAATAAGTTTAAGATAGTTTGATGTAATGATGTGTGATGGTGGGGCCTCGCACAATGAATCTTCGACTCCATGGTGGTCTAATGATGATAAAACAATAATAATAACAATCATTCTGCAACTATGTTTTCAAATTGAAAAGTAGCTTTATTCCTCATGAAGTATCATATATTTATAGTTTAATAAATACATACTTTTTAGTTTTATAGTTATTATTATTATTATTCGTGACACCTCCAAGGAGTCCGAAGACTCGTCGTGGGAGGACACCCACTATACAACTGTCTCCACCACTACACCGAACCTCTACTACCAATCATCTCCATCAACCGCCTACCACCACCACAACTAGTATTTTTTGTCTGTAAATTGCTTGTGTTCTGAAGGGCCGATTTGTTTGTATGCGGGAAGAAAAACCCAAGTTTCAGGGAGGAAAAAACCCTGCTGTCTCGATATGAGATCGGCTAACTCACCTTTGATTGTAAAAGTCCACGTAAAGATTCCTCCCGTCACAACGAGAATCAAACTTAGGCCTATTCCAATCGAAGGGCACAATGTACTGTCATTCTTCCAATTGCACTAGGGAGGTGCTTATATTGTGAATCATTACAATGGCCATTCAAGCACTGTTCAGGAAGTTAAAATGGGCATAGAATGAATGAATCGAGAGGTTAAGCATGCAATTAGGGAAAAAAGGTTGCATGACAAGTATAGAGAAAAGGCTAGGAAGATGATGCAATTGGTTAGGATAAATAAAGTGTGGTATGAGCAGCAAATGGCCAATCAAGCAAAGAAAAATCCCAGGGAGTTCTTTCATGTGGTAACTAGAAGAAAGAACAATTACTGGAGGATGACAATATGGATGCAGCATAAGGTGAATAGTAATAATAATCGGTAGTACAGGAAATATAAAGAGTTAGCTAGGAAGGTGACTTAGTTTAAGGATAGCACCAAAGTAAGCTATAAGCAGCAATTGTCCAATCAGGGCAAGAAAAATTCCACAGAATTCTTTTAATAGGTAGCAAGTAGAAGAAAGAATGATTATGAGTTGGTGATAATAAAATAACTGGTAACTAATGTAAAGGATAGGTGAGATATTTAATGAAGAATTCATCAAGGAATTTGTCCATGTAAGTATGACATCATGCATACTTAATGAGAGAAATAGACCAACAATCAAGTAAAACTGATGTTAATAAGACCAAAGGACTCAATGACTTATCACTATGTATCTTGAGGATATGCAACGCTGAGTAAATGGCAGTGTTGACAATACTTGTTTAACAAGTTCTGCAACAGCATGAAACCCAAAGGAATGGAACAGAGTAAAATTGTTTTGTTAAAAAAATAATAATAATAAAATAATAAATAAATATGTTTGTTTATTTATTTTTTAATTAAAGGAATATATTGTAGTATATTAAGAGTTTACATAGGCCTTTGATAGATTACTATATGATAAGTGGTAATTTAATTGGAAAAGAAGATTAGCTTTCAGATAGGGGTATCAGCAAGTTGTATATGAGAAGTGGTAACACAAAAGGAAAAAAAAAGTCACTAAGAGTGTGTTACAGTGATTTGTTTTGGAACTGATTGTTTAACTAATATAGGGACAAAGGATATAGGGACAGGTTTAATTAGAGATACATAGTTGTTGTAGTTGATGTAAGTTGAATAGAACTATAATGAATAGAGTAAATGTTGTGGCCTTACAAAGGACCTGAATGAACTGTGTAAGTGGCAAATAAATGGCTCCTAGTTCAATGTTCCAAAGTATAAGGTTCTGAAATCTAGTAGTCAAGGAGAGAACAGAGTATACAATTGGTGAAGTATCTTGAAAAGGTGGAGGAGCTAAAGGATCTGGGAGTGATGTTATAATGAGCAAGAATATGAAATTTAGGGCTCATACTGCTAAAACTGTGAGAATATCATATAAACCAATTATGGCAATGATGAGAAGGAGATGTATTAAATAAAGAGATTAATGTTTCATTTCTAGTCAATCACCTGGTTTTCAAGGGAATGAGGATACACTGTAGAGGGTTAAAGAAGATTGATTAAAGGAGTCTCTAGAATAGTGGATATGAAGACAGGCTGAAGAAATGCCATTTGTGGAGTCTGATGGAAAGCAGGAGGGATGAAACTTATAAGTTAGTAGGGGATTATTAACAAATGAATCTGGAAGAGAAGTTTTTATATAACAGAAGAAGAACAAGAGGCAACCGCAGGAGGCTATGTAAGGATGGCAGCAAGGAACTGAAAGCAGATTTTATGCATGGAGAATAGTAGTTGAATGGAATGTTTGCCTTAGCGAGCACGTGCATGTGTGTGTGTACATGCAAACACAACAAATGAATTTAAGGCATGGTTCAAGGAGCTTCCAGTACACAACAGAAGGACCTCACACAATTCTTATGACTCCATGGAGATGTGCTGTTAATAATAACTTGATACTTCCTTCTACCATATGTTATTTCTTCTAAATGGCAATAGAAAAATAAGAACTCTCAGGAATTTATATTTATATGTAAACCAGACAATTAATTAAAATGAAACAAGAAGCAATTTTATTAACTTACTGAAATTTAGTGCATTTGGTAAAATTTTCATTTGGAGCAGGAACTAAAAACAAAAATTAAAAAAAAGAAGAAAAAAAAAAAGGAATATTATTATGACATATAAAGCACCATTGCCAAGTACAAAGAAAGCATCAATTAAGTTGCACTGCAATGGAGGTTAAACCAATCGAGCTTATTTATCATAACTGATTACATAACTTGACACATTTTAACAAATCAAACCTTTGATACTACTGATTATATACTAATAACGTTCATTAAATTATGCAAGCATATTCTTGTCCCAGATTACTTAACTTGATAAGTTCCTAATTTAAAAAAAAAAAATTAGTTCTTCAATTGACAATTTTATTTTGACCTTGAAGACAACGAAAATTGTATTCTTATGATAATTATCTATTACAGATCTTTTAGGTTTGTGTGTGTGTGCACACATGCATGCACATGTGCACCTAATAACTAAGTGATTCATTTTTAATATAACCCAATTAAATACCAAATAAAATTAATCACAAGCAAAACTCTTACTATTTTTGTATATTTTTGTACCTGCATGCTCTCATGTATGAAGGCATGCAGGTACACTGGTGTCCAAAAGCCAATTACATTTTTACCTGTATATAAAAAATATTCATGTCTACAGCCAAAAGTGGGAATAAATTTATTGCCAACATACTAATAAATTATACTACACAAAAAATGTATTATAAATTTCGTACAAGTTAAATTGCAATATATTTTTGGAAAAAAGTTACAAATTTCCTAAGGATATAGTTAACAAATTAATGTACAATGCTTACAGAAAACTATACAGAGATATATTTCAGTATGGAATATGTCCACACCAAACTGCAAGTATTTCTCACAGCATCGTACCATGCTTAGCACCAAGATTCAGGAGTTCTTTTGGCAAACTGGCCCACTCTTCCTTCACTCTGCCTTGTTTGTTTTCTGGAGGAGAATTTCAAGCAGTAATGCGTCTCCCTATTGTGTACCAAACATGTTCTATGGGGTTGAGATCTGGGAGCGTGCTGGCCACTCAATTTGGTTAATATAATCAATCTCCAGAAACATCTCCACTGCTCGTGTATGATATGGTGTGGCACTGTCATCCATAAAGATGAATTCTTTGCCTAACATCACCACAGAACAATCGAACATGACGTTGAAAAACTTCACTGCAGTATCGTTCACCAATTATAGTCCCTTTGTTCAGCACTTGTAGCTCAATGCATCCATTAAGCATGCTGCCTCCCTACACCATGGCTGCAGCACTGCTGTATCTATCCCTTTCAAGAGCATTCTCACGATGGTAAGCAGTACCTCTTTCACATTTCAGTATGGTCAAGTATCAGATCAAGTGTTGTCTAGAATTGCAGGAAAGACTAAAACACCTGTCATCTATAAACAGCAGATTAGCCCATTGGTGTCTTGTCCAATTTTTATGGATACAATACCACTGAAAATGTGCTTTACGATGAGCTGTGGATAAATGGACACAGACTACAGGATTTCAGCCATATAGGACTACTTGTTGCAAACATCTTGCCACAGTTTGTCAAGATGTCAAGATAATTGCGTACCTGTGATTGAATGGAGCTGACTTGCAAGTTGACCTGTCATGGTGCGTTGATTAGTTGTTATAACTAAATCTGTCTTCATGCTCTGCTGTAGAACAAGAGTGACCTCTTAGCAAATGTTTGGAACACATCCCATTGGTTTGAAATACTGATAAGCCTGGATAGAACACTGTGTGAGATTCCAAACTCTCGCAATATCAGTATTTCTGCAGTCTTCTTCAAGCTTTCCAATAATTTTTCCCCATATGAAATCATCTAGATGATGTCTTTGAGACATTACAAGCTTGCAACGTTATGCCTTCATGAAAAGAGCTTCCTTCAAACACAATTCGCTTAGTGCAGCCTTTTGCCTTTTATCCTGTTGAGTGCTACTATGTGACCCCTTTGAATGCAATTTGAAAATTTGAATATGTACCCACTTTCTAATCAAAATCATCAGTTATAGAAATTGCAACAAGCTGATTTGTCTGAATTTGTGGTTGTAATCTTCAGAAATAGTGTTCGTCCTTAGGTTTTGCATATTGGATTTCATATATATGTATACTGATGCCAGAAGAATTAGGAATAAGGATGATGAGTTTTTGGCATTGACTAATTCAAACTAGCCAAAAATTATAGGCATTAATGAGATTTGGTTAACAGAGGAAAATATAAAGTACAGGGATGTAAGAGATGTTTCGATTTTTGAGGAGGACAGACAGAATATGATGGCAGGGAAGTACTGGTGATAACAGAAGAAGAGCTACAACCAAGAGAAGAAATTTGGCAGAAAGGCAGTAGTGCAGGTGGTCATGGGAGGTATTACATGTGACACTATGTGCAAGGGCCCAAATGTTGAAAATATATAGTCCACTGCACTATCTGTTTCTTTTTAGCTTAAATAAATCCACTGCTAATTGGATGGGTGATTTAAAGCTTGTAAACACTTGCTTGATGTGGACTGGGCATATGAGAATGAATTTAGAAAGAATACCAAAGTATGAAATGAAAACTGAGAGGGAAAAGACCAAAAGAAAGACCACAGAAAAGGTGTAAAGACCAGATAAGAGATTTTAAAAAAGAAACTTGAGCTGGAACAGTTCATGAAGAAAAATATGGGATGGAGAACCTTGATATGCCTGACCTGACAGTTTTTGTTGGAGCAATTGTTGATAAAGAAGCACTATTTCCAGTGCTTCTTTATCAACAATTATCAAAATAAAAACTATTTCCAGTATGAACCACACATTTTGTGTGTGGTTCATACTGGAAATAGTTTTTATTTTCTTATGCACTATGGAATATTTCATCAGGAATAAAGACAGTTTTAATTTGAAAACAAACAATAGTGCAAAGATTTTTGATGCATAAACTGGCAATTGTCATTAAACTGTATATATGATGTTGATATGTACAAAGACACTTATCACAATATTCAAACAGTAACCAAGTCTAACAATAACAGCTAGGCAAGATTACAAATTCAACCAACAGAATGCTAACAAATGATGAACTATTTGTCCAAAGCTGTTGATTTTGCATTGTCTTCCTGATAAGGGAGACACCTCAGTACAGTGATCACAGTATTAAAAAAATAATCAGTTCCTCCCCCATTCCCTGGTCTTCTCTTCAGAAAGAAATGCCATCACCATACCCTACATCCATGGCACATCGGAAAAAATAGCCAAGATTTTAAAAAAGGTATCAGAGAATTGTGCAAAGATGAAGCAAATAAATTACGTTTTGGGACCGTCCAAATTCTATGCAAAGCAAAACCACCTTGGTTTTGCTTTGCATAGAATTAAATATATCCTTCTCAGAAGTACAAGCTCTTTGCTCCCTATGCCAGAACACTAATATTTTCATCACAAAAGCTGACAAAGCAAATATCACAAAGGTAATGAGTATAATCGTAAAATTAATATTTTATTAAGAGATAGTTCAATCTACTGTGTTATCAGGCATGGATCCAACAAAAAAAGTCAAATCAATAAATTAAATAAATTATCAGACAATGTACAATCATGAGATTACAATACTGTTAAGAAGTTACAAATTCATCATGCCCATCTGCCTCATCTCCATGGTTTCCTAAAATACATAAGGATGGCCACCAACTATGCTCAATAATGGTCTGTACTGCTCTCCCACTTACTATCTTGCAAAACATCTCTCTCTCTCTCTTGTCATCTTCAGAATGTCACTGACCACACTAGCTCGTATATTAAAAACAGTCTTGACTTTAAAGAGAAAAATAAAAGATCTATACCTGTCTAATAACAAGATTATGGTTTCTTTTGATGTAATCCCCCTATTCACCAACATACCACTACAAGAGACTCTTTGTTTCTTGCAATCTGATTACCCATTAGATATTGTTAACCTATTTAAATTCACCATCAATGCAGGCTATTTTACATGCCATAATAAGTCCTATCTTACCAGCCTTAGCTGATTATTTTATGGGCATCTAGAAAAACAACTCTTTGGCACTATAATTCCTCAACTTGTTATGTGGTTACATTTTGTTGATGATACATTTGCAGTCTGGTCCGACTCTGAGTCAGAGTTACTTCAGTTCCTAGAGAAAATAAACTCTTTGTACCCCTATATCCAGCTCACTATTGAACAGGAAGCCAATAACCACTATCCTTTTTGGATACCTTAAAAATTGAAAATCCCACAGGTCATGTTGAATTTTCAGTTTCTTGGAAGCCAACCTTTACTGCTGGATACATTACTCATTCTCCTGCCATCATCATCATTATCATCATAATGATGATGATGGCGGGATACTCCCATGATGAGTCTTCCAACTCCATGGAGTTGGAAGACTCATCATGGGAGACCCAATCTATCCATACAATCTATTCTATCACACCTCTCCTTGAACCCATTAACAAACAAAGCACTCACAACTGACTCTGGCAATCTATTCCACTCATTCACAACTCTCCAAGCAAAAAATCCAGTCCTCACACCCTTACTAACCACACTTTTATTCAACTTCCAAGAATGACCCCCTTGTTCTGGTCCCTCTAGCCAAGTACTAAAACATTTCTTCATGTTGGAGGCTTAATGCATTGTATACAGCACTCAGAAAGGTTTAAAACAGAATTTAATACTTCCTATATTTCACTCAGTCACTGAGACATCTTCAGGGATTACAAAAAAACTAATGTAACATATACACAAATACCACACAATACTAAGCCCAACCATGTGGGTGACTTGAAAGTCCTATCTAGGTGGAGCACCCTCTAAGAGCAGTTGTAGGTGGCCTAGAATGTAAGGTAGAGGTTTAATAATGCCATATTGTTGAGAGGGTGGTGGTGGGAGAGTTTATGACTGTATCTGCCTGCATGCGTAAACTCTCCCACCACCACCACCCCACTCAACAATATGGCATTATTAAAACTCTAACCAAGAGAGAGACCGCAATTTTTGTTCCAGTGGAACCGCTCTTACAATTTACATATACACAACACTTTCCTCTCCAATGGCTACAATGATCACAGTATTAAAAAAAATCAGTTCCTCCCCCATTCCTTGGTCTTCTCTTCAGAAAGAGTTTAGAAATGCCATCACCATACCCTACATCCGTGGCACATTGGAAAAAATAGCCAAGATTTTAAAAAAGTACAACCTACACACAGCATTTAAGCCCACTGCAAACTTGCTACCCTTATGCATTCTATAAAAGATCAGCCCCCCCCCTCTCTCTCTCTCTCAGTGCCTGGAGTTTATAAAGTACCCTGTTCCTGTAAGCTGGTGTACTTTGGACAGACAGGCAGATCAGCAACCATTTGCCTAGAGAAACACAAGTCATACATCTGCAACCATGACTATGGTCAGTCAGGCCTGGCCGACCATGTCTTGGACACAATCCACAGGATCTCGTGGAAAAAAACCACCATGCTCCACCACAGCAAATTAAAGAAAGAGAGACTATTTTTAGAATCAGTAGCAGCTCTCAGAAATTAACCAAATCTTAATAAATACAGTTGCATTAAGCTTCCTAAGATTTGGAAACACTTATCAGAGATCTCACCTTACATTCCAGGCTACCTACAACCGCCCTTAGCGGACACTCCACCTTGATAGAACTTTAGAGTCACCCACATGGTGTTGGGCTTAGTATTGTGTCATATTTGTGTATATGTTACATTAGTGTTTTTGTAATCCCTAAAGATGTCTCAGTGACTGAGATGAAATATAGGAAGTATTAAATTCTGTTTTAATCCTTTCTGAGTGCTGTATACGATCCATTAAGCCTACAATGATGTCCTCACAGCACTTAAGCACAATGTTTCTATCATATTCCCTCTTTTTCTCTTATCAACCAACTTCTGCAATCCACACACACCTTCAATCTATCTTCATAACGGACATTACACAGGCCACACACACACACACACATGCACACACACACACACACCATCTTGGTCACTCGCCTCTGAATCCTTTCCACTGCTTCCTCATCTTCAAGAAATCCAGAGGATCAATGAGCACAGTAACCCAGATGTGGGCATATCAAGGTCTTATAAAGAGGAATAACAACTTCCTTATCTCTACTTGTTAATGTGCTCTCCAATAGCCAAGTAATCTTATGGGCAACCTTAGCAATATGGTCTCTAAACTTTGACTCTTTGTCTACCACAACCCCTAAATCTCTAGCTTCATCTATTTCCATCACAGTGCCATGAATGTGATGCACAGTTTGTAATCTGTTCATCCCAAAATGCATAACTTCTTGACATTAAACATGCCCATTAACTTTTGCCCACACTGATAGCCTATTTAAATTGTTCTGAAGTTTCACATCACCTTGATTAACTATTACTCTACCTAACTTCGCAACATCAGCAAACAACTGAATATTTACTTTCTGGTTATTTCCTATATCATTTATGTACAAATTAAACAGCAATGGTCCCAGCATTGAACTTTGCAGCACAAATCACCACTAGTCACCTGTTTTTGCCTCGATTCTGCCCCTCCATACACCAACTTCTGATATCTATCCAGCAGCCATCTCTTATCCACTTGACTAGTGTCATATCCATCCCCGATTTGCATAACAGAGTTCGATATGGTATTCTGTCAAATGCCTTTGTAAAATCATCATAAGGAATGGCCAATCGTTCACAAAATCATGTTCCCCCCCCCCTCATGCAGTATCATATCTTTATCTACTCATTCTTGAATTCTCTTTCTTATCGATTTTTTTAGTACTTTTACCATCACTCTCGAGATACTGATTAATCTATAATTTGCTATTGCAGTCTTAGAACCTCTCTTATGCAAAGGAATTATTTTGCCCTCTTTCTACTCTATTGGAACTCTACCAGAGTGGGACTTAAATTAAAGAGCCCAGTCAAAGGCACTGCCAGTTCCCTTGCACATTCTCACAAAACCCAAGCTGATATTCCATCTAATCCTGCAGCTGTCCTAAGAGTCAGTATCCTCTGCATCATTGCAGAATCCATTATATTGTCCTCACAATTTTAGCAATATATCCTTGAAATCAGGTCTTTATCCACCATCATTCATCACAGAGGATTAGTACTGTCCAGAGTCTTGTACATAGAGCTCATAGGATCTGCTCTTCTGATTCTCTTTTGTTAGCTGAACTGAATAAAATTAAAAGCAATCTGATATGTAATGGATACAACAAAACTACCATTCAAAAAATTATTGATAATTACCTTCCTTCTACCAGACTATAATCCAAAGTGAAAAGAATTTGAATACCCTACTTTAAAGAAATATTGAAACAAATAGCATGGATTCTTTGTAAATTCAATCTATATGCCTCCTTCAAACCAACTTGAAACCGTCTTCATTCCTACCATCTGCAAAGGATACAATATCACCTCTTGGTAAGGAAAGAAATAGTAACATATACGAGGTGTCTATCAAGAACACTAAAAAAAGTCATCCAGTCATGAAAATACTTCATATACAAACTTTGTTTGTTTACACTTGAATGAAGGATTAAACCAAGAATATTATTTCTTGGCATCTTTAATGGGGAAGAGCAAATTGTTTTTTCAGGACAAATAGGGATTGTTAAGATAAGATAAGATTTTTATTTTAAGATAAATAGTCAAGAAATCATGGGAACATAATAATGATCTATATTCAATCTTGTAAATCTGAAAAATATTCACAGTTCGAAATGTCACGGTTATTATTATTATCATTATTATCAGACCTGCATGGATTCAAAGACCCAAAATAGGAGGTCCTCCTGTCACACATACAAAGCATATCATACCATGCCTTCAATTCAGTCACATTCTTTGCAGTCACCACACTCTCAGACAATGCATTCCAATTATTCTCCATACAAATAATCTGCTTCACACTCCCTTGTTACCTCCCTCCTATTACAGCTTCCAGGAATGATCTCTTGTTCTCTCTGCCTTCCATCTCTTCTACATTAATCTGATAACATCCCCTTACCAACTTATATCCCCCTTTTTCTCTTATCTGATAGACTCTGCAAATTGCATTTTCTCAACCTTTCTTCATACTCAACATTCCAGGGACCAGAAACCACCTTAGTCAATCTCCCCCTGGAACCTTTTCAATATCTTTCATCCTTTTGAAAACCAGGTGACCAAATTTGTTCACAGTCATCCATAGGTGGCCTAATCAAAGCCTTATACAATGGAACCATCATTTCCTTATTTCTGCAAGTCAGTGTTCTCTGCATCATTGCAGAGTCCATTGTACTGTCCTGACAATTTTAGCAATACAACCCTGAAATCAGGTCCTTATCCACCATTATCCCAACTCCCTTTACTCTTCTGCCTCTTCTAACATTTACTCACCAACTACACCAAATTCACTCTGCATCCATCCTTGTTTACCAAATTTAAAGCCATACACTTTGGAACACAACAATGAATTGGTAACTCCATTCCTATACCCATTCAAATTTTAATGTAAAGCTACATCTGCTCTACTTCTCAGAGCACTTTCCAACTTCGCTTCATCTGAAAATAACTAAATATTCCCATTCAGACCTTCCCCAATATCATTAAAATACAAGTTAAACAACAATACAGGTAGCCCTCGGTTTACGCTAGTAGCCTGCACGTGCTTTCTTACTGTAGTGTGGTTGACTGAGAAACGACGCTAGCAGGCACTCTAGTGTTTGAGTGTTTACCGAGCTACTATGACGCATATGTATCAAACCTAGTTTTAATGTTGAATCTACCTAATTGTTCTATTTAATTTTTTTTAAGTATATATGTATTTAAATTGATAAAGTATGTAATTACATACCATGTCTGATAATAGAAGTGCAGAAAAATTAGCAGAACTTGGTGTTAAGAAGGCACGGAAATCAATTACACTTGAAAAGAAAGATGGAGGTGATTCGAAGAATGGAAGATGGGCAGACACGTGCTAATGTCTACAGACATTAGCACGTGTCTGCCCATCGATGGAGGTATGAACTTACCTCCATCGACTGTTACTACAATTATGAAAAATGCAGATAGAATAAAACAGTCTGCGCAACAATCTACAGCAGCACTAAATGCAAAATATGTACGTTATAGCAGGAGTAAACTTCATGAAAAAATGGAAAAATTATTATCATTATGGGTGGATGACATGAATCAGAAAAACATTCCACTGAAGCAGGCTGTTATAACTGAGAAAGCAAAAACAATTTTTGAGGATCTTAAAAAGACAGATGGAGGTGAAGAAACATTTTTAGGAAGCAAAGGTTAGTTCATGAGATTTAAATCTCGAAGGAAGTATCACAGTGTCAAATTATGTGGTGAGGCGGCAAGTGCAGATATTGCGGCAGCGGCTGCTTTTCCTAAAGAATTTCAAGACTGTGTAGAACAAGGAAGTTATCCTGCTGATCTCATTTCTGACGTTGATGAGACTGGGCTCTACTGGAAAAAATTGCCATCACGCACCTTCATTTCCTGTGAAGAATGTTCCGTTCCAGATTTTAAAGCTGCAAAAGATAGACTTATGCTTTGTTGGGTGCAAATGTCTCCGGAACTTTGAAGCTTAAACCAATGTTGGTGTACGATTCACAGACACCACGCACCTTCAAGGGTCTAAAAGCCATGCAGCCAGTCTATTGGAAATGGAACAAGAAAGCTTGGGCTACACAAGATTTTTATAGATTGGCACACAAATTATTTTTGCCCTACCGTGCTTCGCTTCTGTAAAGAAAATGATTTGCCATCCAAGGTATTGCTTCTCTTGGATAATGCCCATGGGCATCCTCAAAACCTTGCTGAAGTAAAAACACCATTGAATGTCAAGGTTGTTTACATGCCCCCAAACACAACATTGCTTGTGCAACTGATGGATCAGGGGATTATATCAATCTTCAAAGCCCTATTACCTCCGTATAACATTTATGGAAATGATAAGTGTCTTGGACACTTCAGGAAAAACTATTAAAGACTATTGGCAGTCATTCGATATTTTAAAGGGCATTAATAACATCAAGGCAGTTTGGAACAACGTGTCAGCAAAGTGTTTAAGAGGAGCATGGTGAAAACTTCTTACAGCATTTATGCAAGACTTCGGGGAATTAAAGCAAGAGGAGAATGTTATTGAAGATGTTACCAAGCTTGCGCGAGAGGTGGGATTGTATGATATTACAGCTGAAGAATTGACAGGTCTTAGAGAGCCATGATAAACCGCTCTCCAATGAATACTTAAAAGAATTAGTCAAACAATTAAGTCAACATCCAAAGGAGGAGAAAGAAAACAAAGAAGGTCCTCTGAGAGATATGAAAACGGCCGATTTACAGCGTATCCTTGCAAGCATAGAGACATTGACTAATGAACTCTGCAATATGGACCACAATTGGGAACGGAGAGCGAACGTAAAAAGAAAAGTAATATCATCTATTCAACCTTACTGAACTCCTTAAAGAAAGAAAAAGAAAATTTAAGCAGTTAACACTGGATACTTTTAATAAAAAAAATGCAGGTGATCCGAAACCAGGAACTTCAACATAGAAATATGTAATATCTTTTCGAAGTTTCATATTTTTTGTATATAATTTTGTTTTGTTTTCGTTATTAATAATTTTATTTTAACAAATATATATGTATGTATTATCAAAGCTTTAAATATAATAATGTTACACATACTTCATGTGCATATTTTTTGCACGGAATATAACTTCATACCTGCCATTAAAATTGGGTTTGTTTTATGCCGATTCGGATAGGAACAGAACTGAGGTGTAAACCGAGGGCTGCCTGTAGTCTTAAAACTGATCCTTGATGAACCCAACTAATCACTTTCCACTTCCAGGATATTGCTCCCTTATACACGACTTGCTGATACCTATCAGGGAGCTAATCTCCAATCCAATGCACTAGTCTAATATCCAACCCCATCTTCTCTAGTTTGATTATCAACTTATGTGGCAGCCTATCAAAAGCCTTTGCAAATAGTATATGGGACATCATTATACAAAGCAATACTGAAAGATGGTTTGATGTAAATTTAAGTGTGAGACAAGGGTACTTGCAATCACTACTCTTTTTAATCACCCATATGGATCAGTTGATAGAGACAAAGCCCTTTGGTTGGTTCAATTTCCATCCATGATGTGAGGAACCTTTATCAGGTCTTTTCGACTAAAGGTGAGTTAGCTGGTCTCACAGAAAGATGAAGCGTTTTTCTTCTGGAAACTCGGGTTTTTCATTCCTCAAAACAGGCAAACTGGTTCTGAGAAAATACACATCTACAGACATAAATACTTACAGGAGAGACAAGGAAGGCAATGAGAATTGTTATCCCACCAACCATATGGTTGAGGAGAGAAGAAGATGGATCACATTATGAAAAGTGGCATTAAACCCGATATCAAAATTGGAGATATTCAACTGAGCTCTTTATTTTATGCAACTAAACTTTTTAATTTAAACTGAAAATAGGCATGAACATGGTAAACTCTCTCAATTCTCAATGGAGATCTATAGAACAATAAAAATATTTCAGCACAAAAGACAATGAAATAAGCAAAACTGATACAATATACCAGAACCAATTTATATGGAATAAAGGAGAAATCAGTCAAAACATTAGAATGTCTTTTAAAACTTATTAGAATGTCTTATTTTGTCTAATAAGAAGGACCTCTATTGCATCCCCATGTCTAATAAGAAGGACCTCTATTGCATCCTAATTTTTATGTTTTGACTGATTTAGAACTATACAAGACAGTGTCCAATTAATTATGACTTCAAATTGATGATGACATCTTAATGACATCAAAAATTTCAAATGCAATCAAACAAACAGTTATTTCATGTAACTGAAAATTTGGACAAATGTTAGAACAGTTGTTTTTAGTTAGATCCCATGCTTGGCGGTACAACAAACGGTTTTGTCTGAGCCTATGCAGCAAAGTTTCTGTGATAGGGGATGTGTTTCATTATGTACTTCCGTTTTTTTATCCCAGTTGTCTCTAATTGCACTATTTCTTGACAAATATATTACACACTCTGCAAATGTCTCTGTGCATTTTTTAGTGATACTAATAAAACTACTTGTTTTTCTTGCATCTGCAGTATAGTGCCTGTTTTGATTTATATTTCATAAACAAATCCCTTTCCATCTGTTCATAAGTTTTTTCTTTTAATTATGCCCATCAAAAATGCAAATATGAAAGTCTAGAGTTTATAGGATCATGTATTCTTCACCCCATCCCCAGATATTTATAACACATGCACACATATAATATCACAGATATAAATTATTCATAATCCCTTTTACAGTACTAAAAGTATTTTTATTCATGCCTATGCTTTCTCTTCCTTATATTTGCTATTCTTTGTATCTTTTAGTAAATCAAGTATAGTAACTAATAATCAAATATACCATTCTCTTTAATTATTGTTGTTTAATATATTCTGAAAATATATTAAAAAACAATAATTAAAGAGAATGATATATTTGATTATTCATTTATTTCCCTTCTGTCCTCAATGTGGGATTAGTTACAATCGTAGAAACCGTTATAAAAAAGAAGTGTGTGGCGAGCGAGCTACTATCTCCCCAACACGAACGTGTTAGAAATGAAAATATTAAGAGGGAACTTGACACTATTAGCATCAAGAATGTGTGAGTAGAGCTAAGATGATAAAGGAAAGATTAGCAAAGCAGCAGCTTTTTTTCCTAGGATCACAGGAAAACACTCAGAGGAAAGACCAAGATTTAGGTGGACTGATGCAGTTAGAAGTGCATCAGAAAACCAAAGTTTTTACATAAGTCTTTACAGCAAAAGAAAAAGGAATATATATAAAAATAATAGAAATTTATGGCCCAGACCAATCACATGAAGAGGAGGAATATAACCAATTTCTTGAACAACTGCAAGAAGAAATCAGGCAAATAAGTACAAGAGATATCCTGATTATTATGGGAGATTTTAATGCAAAGATCGGTTAGTACTCTGAAGATAATGCAGAAGTAATGGGAAAATTTGGTCATGGAGAGTTGAATGAGAGAGGAGAGGACTTGATTAATTTTTGCAAAATAAATCAACTGTTAATCACAAATACCTTATTCTACCACAGGCCACAACACAAATACATGTGGACATCACCAAACAATGAAATCAAAAACTGCACAGACTATATAATCATTAATAAGAAATGGAAACATTCCTTCCAAAATGTCAAAACATTAAAAAAGATTGACATGGATACAGGCCATGAGCTACTATAGCCAAACTAAAAATCATAAATTATATATTTAGTTTAATCCTTTATCCAAGTGTAAGCAAACAAAGTTTGCACCTTAAGTATCTTCAGGACTGAGGCAACTCATGGCAAAGATGGACTAAGTTCTCATCACTTGCCTTAACATCTCCTTGTGGACATGTATAATGCTAAGCATTATGGGAATGGTCACTACCCTGACCCGTTTCCCACTGAAGAGACCTCAATAAAGGGCAAAACCGGTCTGGGTAGTGAACTTTCCCATAATGCATAGCATTATACATGTCCACAAGGAGATGTGCTTTGCATTATGTAAGATACTAAGGCAAGTGATAAGAAGTTTGTCCACCTTTGCCACGAGTTGCCCCAGTCCTGAAGATACTTCAGGAGCAAACTTTGTTTGCTTACACTTGGATAAAGGATTAAACTAAATATATAATTTATAGTCTAACCAAGTGGAAAAAAACTTCCAAACTAAAAATCAGTTTCAAAAGAAAGAGAATAAACCACCAAAAACAAAAGAAGATAAACATCTCAACGCTCAATGATAGCTTGACAAGATCTAGCTATCAGAGAACATTAAAAGAAAAATTAAACAATTTTGCTTTAGATACAGTCTCAGAGTCTTGGAAAAAAAAGGTAAAGAAATTATTAAAGAAACAGCAACAAAACACCTGGGCTACCAGACAAGAGTAAATAAAGATTGGCTTACACCACAGATTTTGGACTTATGGGAGAAAAAAAGAATATCCAAAACTAATCTCTCAAAAGAAGATAATGAAGAAAATAGAATATTATACAAAAATTTGAAAAAAGAAATCGACAAAATATGCAGATTAGCAAAAATCACATATTTAGAAGAAAAAGCAGGAATATGTGAAGAAGCATACAAAAACATGACTCCAAAAACATTTATGAAATAGTTAAAGAGATAACTAGAACATATTCACCCAACCCAGTTCCAATATTGCAAAAAGATGGAAACACAACAAGTAGCCATGAAACAATAAAAGAAATGTGGACTAATCATTTTAAAGAAACATTTGCAGCTGAAGAAAGCCTAGATCAAGACGCCTTCAACACAGAAGAAACTTCTGACACAAAAGACATACTAAATGAAGAAATACATAGAGCAATCAAACAAATGAAAAATAATAAAGCACCAGGCATAGACAACATTCAAAAAGAACTTCTAGAAAAAGGGGGGAGAAAGTACAATAAATTATCTAAGGGAACTGTTCAACAAAATAATAAAGAAAAAAAATTTACCAAAAGAATGGAGAACAGGCCAGATCATACCCATCCACAAAAAAGATGTCAGATCCTGCACTAACTGTAGACCTATTACCCTTCTAAGATATTGCTATAAAATATTCATCAGGATTCTTCAAAACATAGTTAAACATTCCTATGAAGAACAGATGGAAGAAGAGCAAATGGGATTTAGAAATAGCAGAAGCACAATAGATGCAATTTTCACATTAAACAGATTAGTAGATCTTATGAGAGACAAAAATAAAAAACTCTACTGCTGTTTAATCAACTTCAAAAACAAGTTTTTGACTCAAATAAATAGAAGCAAACTCATTAAAATTCTAGAAAACAGAGGGTTCGACAAATACCTATTAAATTTTATCGAGAATTACTATTCAGAAACACAAGTAATAGTGACTTACAAAAACATTGAAATAGATCAAATGGCAATTAAAAAATTAGTTATGCAAGGCTGTCCATTGTCACCATATTTATCCAAAAGAAGTAATAGACGAAGGACTATAGCTGTGTGAAGGAATTGCTGTAAATGGAAGAAATATAACACATTTAAAGTATGCTGATGACATAATTATCACTACAGACAGCCAAGAAAAATTAGAAAATATCCTGACCAAGCTGCATCAAACAAGTAACAAATATGATATGAAAATCAATTTTAGTAAAACAACACTAATGGTAATAGGAAGAAAAAGGGAAGCAATCCAAATGGAAATAGGAAACAATAATATAGAACAAGTAAAGCAGCTCATTTACCAAGGAACAATGATCACTGAAGAGCTAGACTATTTCAAAACCATCAAACACAGATCAATAATGGATGGATAACAATTGCAGACTACAAAAAATATGGAACAATAAAAGATTAAGCAAAGAAACTCAAATTAAAGATATATAAAACAATGATAATTCCCACCATACTCTATGGCTCAGAATGCTGGATCTTAAGAAAAAAAGAAATGGATAAACTCAATGCTTTTGAAATGAAATACCTAAGAAAAATCAATAGAACAAACTGGACAGAAAGAAAAACAAATGAAAAGGTCAGAGAAGAATTTAACTTTAAAGAAACAATAATTACAGCACAAAAAAGAGCCAACTAAGCTGGTTTGGACATGTTCCAAGAATGAACCCAGAAAGACTACCAAACATATTATTAAATGGTAGAATTGAAGGATAGCCCAGCAGAGGAAGACCAAGAAAAAAAATGGATTGACAACATTAAAGAAAGCACCCACTTAAACTCCATAATAGAACTTCATAAAAAGAAAGCAGACAGAAGGAAATGGAAAAAATTCGTCTTTGAGGAACTCAACCCACCATGAGCGGAAGAGAAGAATGAGAGAAGTCTTTACAATATTGAAGTCCCAACAAATAATAGACTTGTCTGGAAAACTGTCAATAAGAAGTTAGTAATAATGTAAACTTAGTCATGTTTACATTATTACTATTATAGCAGCTTGTACACCCCTTGATGGTACATATCAAGAATTTCGTGATTGTGATGATAAAATTTATCACTTCTGACATTGCTGTCAGCATGCCATACCAAACATATTAGCATTAGCTAACTGATAAAATGTCTATCATTAGCTAAAATAAAATATTCAAGAAGCAAGAAACAAATATATGTTGGTTTCCAGAACTGTTAGTGCATGGTCAAATTCAGTTTAGTTATAATCTATATCATAGGTGGCCAACAGCAGGGCCGTGGGCCGCATGTGGCCTGCAGCAGGATAAAAATGTCACAAAGAAGCCGACTGACTGATGACCACCTTCAGGATTTGTTACGAATATCGTCATCATCGTTGAAAATCGACTTTGATGAACTTGTTGCCACACATGAACGCCCACAGTTTTCTCATTAAGTTGTGTTATATGTAAAAAAACCAGAAATATGTAATTAAATTTAATTTAACAATTTATATTTAAATCAATCAAGTATTTTATATTGTTCTCCCGGTAGTAAAATGATTTAACAAATATAGTAATTCAATACATATAACTATTGCCTTGAAAATATGCAGAGTTTATTTTTATTTAAGTTCTGTCTAAAAGTGTGCGGCCCGTGATGCTACCACTCATCATACATTGGCCCCTCGTGTAGAATGAAGTTGGCCACGCCTGATCTATATAATCATAATCTATTTAATTATAATCTATTGCTAATTAAATATGAGGACAGGGAAGGTAGGTAGGTGAGAAAAAGGAAAGTAATAAGAGGCATGCCAATTCGATCTGGGTGTTAGTTTGTTAAGGACATTTCATGTGGATTGAGGAATGGGGAGGAGGAGGAGGAGAATCTTCTGTTGCCTACTAGCCTTGCAAAGTTGAGCAGAGTGACAGCAAGGGATAATGATGTCATATTTCCCTTCAGAATAGATTTAAATAGGATCTTAGTTTGGATAGATCAGTTGAGCTGCATTTCAATTTCAGTGCAAAATTATACACTTGGGTGGGTAAAAATATAATGCTTTGTATTGGTGGAACTGTGCTTCAGGAGCCAGCTGGAACTTAATATCTGGAAACTGGGTTGATGATCAACAGATAAAGTTCACATGGCTGCAAGAGCTGTGAAGGCACAATGTATTTCTGCTATGATAAGGACAACAATGAAACAGAGATATGGAAGTAGCTGTACCACTGCACAAGGCACTGATCAGACTACATCTGTACTAGTGCACATATCTGGATGCATGGCTTACACTGTGATGGAAAAATTCTGGATAGGCCTCATGATGAACAACAGAGCAACATAATATCAGGCAGTGTGGAATGGTAGTCATAAGATGAGGTTGAGAGAATGTAAATTACAGAACTTAGCGGTTAGAGAGAGATGGGCTGACAGACATTTAATTTGGTGAGGGGATATTGTCAGATTAATACAGAGATTATTCAATTGAGTGGAGTGAATGAATGACAGATCATTCATCCATTCATTCATTCATTCAGACCAGACAAATCTACTCCCAACTAAGAATGATTTTGATTTTCAGTGGAACCTGTGGCATAGTAATTAAATAATAAAGTAACACGTAAAAACTACAGTGAAATCTTTAATTCATGAGATTGCCTGGTGAGTAAGAGATTGAGGAATAATTTTCTGAATACAGAACTGTAAGTGAGGGGAATGTATTGCTGGGAAAGTGTTATGAACGTGAAGAGCATGAATGAATTTATACATGACACAACAGATATATCACTGGTTTGTGTGACCTCCACAATGAGTCTACTCATTTCACAGTAGAAGTGATAATAAAAATAATAATACTAATGTGGTGTCCTATGTTATTCTATATATTGTCTGGAAAGTAGGCAAAAAATTGACAACTTCAAATCTTGAGATAGCCAAACAGGTGACTTTATCAATTACAGCTATGAGGAAGTGAAAGTTAACTAATGCTTTTCATTTTTTATACATTTTTTTTCTTTACAAAGGTATGAAAACTGTATATACTTACTTACCTAGTGCAGAAGTGATGTATCCTCTGAATGGATTAAATACATCAGACCTCAGGAGTCTGCAAAATATTATTATAATTATAATAATAATAATAATTATTATTATTAAAAAAACCTCCATGGAATCAGAATAATGGCAGGTATCACTCACCCAGCAAACTCATCTATTATAATGAAACTTAAATTCATTCACATTGTTGATATCCATAATATATTCAGGCAAATCATTCCATTCATCATCCATTCTTGATATCAAAAATCTACTCCCAACTAAGAATGACTTTGATTTTTAGTGGAACCTGTAGCATAGTAATTAAATAATAAAGTAACACGTAAAAACCACAGTGATATCTTTAATTAGTAAAAAGACAGATATTTCGTACTAAAAATAATAGTATATCTTCAGTGTCTGTAACAGTAATAGGAATGGAATACAGGCAAATTTTCGGTGGATCACCTATTAAAATACAATTGTTACCACGTGTTAGGAAATAATAGAAATAACAAATTTAATTTATTAAGGAAAATGGTTTTTTACATAAGATAAAAGTCTCCCAGATCTTTGAGAGAGACATACAGTCATTTCTATTTAAATTCGGTCAGTGTAAGATAGTTTTTATCTTTTTATCTATAGTTTTTATCTATTTATCTTAATAGATTAAATTTGTTATTTCTATTATTTCCTAGCACGCAGTAACAATTGTATTTTAATAGGTGATCCATCAAACGTTTGCCTGTATTCCATTCCTATTACAGACACTGAAGATGTACTATTATTTTTAGTACGAAATATTTGTCTTTTTACTAATTAAAGATTTCACTGTGGTTTTTACGTGTTACTTTATTATTTAAAAATGATTTGTTGTTTTTCCACTCTCTCCTTTCATTCAATGTATAATTCCCGACTTATTAATTTGAGAAAAACTCCTCACAGTATGTAAGTCTCTCTAAAATATCATATATTTTCTACCTATCATTCAGACTTAGCAATTAATACTTCTCAACCTCTTTCCATAACCAAATTGCAGAATCTAGAGTTTGATAACTGTTGTCAATAAGTCAATATTGACAATAGTTATTAAACTCTGGATGGGATGTTTGTGAAAGTTTATTCCTCATAATACCCAAGTGTGGTATGGTCTGATCAAGAATTTGTGCAGTAGTACAACCAACTTCTTCTTTCTACTCAGCAGTGTCTTCCTTATCATACCAGAAATGTAGTATTCAAAACTCTTGCCAGATGTCAACTGACTGATCCCTCAGATCCTAAATCTCATCCACCTTTTAGAACAGAGTTCCACCAATACAGTAAATACCTTGGTGTGTCAACAGATACTACAATTGTACCAAATGGGACCATTGTAGTATCTATCTAATGATTTGCATAATTTCTATGCCTCTTTTTCATAGTGTGGTTATTGTTTCTATTATTCTGATCCCATGATCAGATAACCGAAATCCTTGCTGGAATGAGGACCTTCATTCCCCGCTCCACACAAAATTCTTGATCCACAATCAAGCCTTGCTTTTCCAACAACACTGCCTAAGCAGTCCAAGATAAAAATTCCTCATATTTCAAGTGGGCTCAAGTCAAAAATCCTAGCTTCATGCTCAGCCCATAAAGCTCACAATATCTATTAAACTTTCAAATCATGCTTTGAAAGGATGAAAAGTTATTGAGAACAATTTCTGTTCTTCCACGCCACTATCTTTCTTATGCATTATTATTATTATTATTATTATGCCAGCCTGGATGGCCGAATGGTTAGCACATCTGCTCTCTAGCAAAAAGACTACGGGTTCCAATCCCGCCGTGGGTATGGATGTTTGTGATTGTCTGTGAAAATACTAGGTGGTGGTGGTTGGCGGTAGATGGCGTTTGCATAGTTAGTGGATTGAATGGTGGAGACAGAGATGTACAGCAGGTGCCCTCCCTCGATGAGTCTTTGTATTCCATGGAGGTGTCAAATAATAATAATAATTATTAGACACCTCCAGGGAGTCCAAGGACTCATCGAAGGAGGGCACCTGTTCCAGAACTCTGTCTCCACTGATCAATCCACCAATTGACTGCAACTACACCAACGCCATGTACTGCCGGCCACCACTGGTATTTCCACAGACACTCACAAACATCCATGCCCACAGCGGGATTCGAACCTGCAGCCTTTTGGCTGTTATCACTGTTATCATCACCTAAAGATAAATAATACCTCTTGGTATCAGTCTTTTCTTCCAACTATAGCATAGATGACTAAATCTCCTTCAGCATGCTTCCACTGACCTTCCACCAGAAGAATATCAGAAATAATATAAGTGATACCACTTGAATGCTAATGATGTCAAGTTCCTTTTCAATGTCATTATTTTTAGTATGATTCTGCCACATCATGACATCAATTCATTCCCTTAATTTTTATCACTGCCCTGATATCTGTGGTCTCTAGTATCTGGTAAACTCTTGTATTTCTAACCAAATCTTTGATAATAAGCTAAAATGGGTTTGAACACTATCATACTCATATATGCCATTATGAACTTATCATATACATAAATTACATACAGAAAAATAAAGTACTTAATATAAAACACATTTTGTGATGTTCGTAATAGAGCTTTAAAGTATGAACAACACCAAGAGGATAAAAAATAAAATTAATTTATTGAGCTTACTAATATTTCACTGGGTTTTTTACCCAGCATCTCTGGTACAAAATTACATATGCAGCACTAAACTAAGTCATTGTAGAAACAATCAAATTGTGACTGAAAATGAACTAATGCCCTAACATGGTGCCTTTTATGGGTCAGATAGCTATAAAGTTAATTTAGAGAAGCTGGCTATATGATCACCCTGATCTTTGGCAATTTAATGCATCCACACTTGTTAAGAGTGAGAAATGCTTTAACACAAAAGAACTTACAATTGCTGAAAGAAAGGACAAGAGGCGGAGTAGGTAGGATGGAAACCCTTTGTGCACAAGATCACCAAGAGTCGAAAACGATTGTATGGCACATAGCAACATCTCATCACATCATCAAAGTGAATGAAATAAAAATAATGGACAGTTACACAAAGAAATAATGGAATGAAAACAAAATATTATGGAGTGATTCCATTCTGCTACTGTCCAGTCAGTCACAAATTTCCCCACAAGTTCTATTAGGAAACTGTGGGGAAATTTTAAACATAGTCATTAATACAGCAGCAATAAACAAATTTAGCCAATGCACAAAGAAGCACATGGATTGTGACAGGTATGTAAAAGTATGGAGAATTTAAAAAAAACAATTTTGTAAATTAAGAATATCATCATCATCATCATCAAATTCCTGCCATGTACCCTTGAGGGTACATGGCAGGGTGTACAGGATATGATAGTACTATATGAAAAATTTACATTATTACTAACTTCCTATATATAATTTTCCTCCAAATCAGTCTGTTACTTGTCAACACTCAAACATTATCAGATCTTATATTTCTATCGTCTAAGGCACTTTGTACCGTATCAACCCACCTATATCTTGGTCTTCCTCTGGGTTGTTTTTCTGCCAACCTGGCAGAGAACACTTGTTTTGCTAATCTTTCTTTGCCCATTCTGTTTAAGTGAACATACCACCTGAGATTAGCTCTGTTAACACATTCCTGGATGCTGACAATGTCAAGTTCTTTCCTAATATCCTCGTTTTTAATATGATATTGCCATTGATGCCATCTGTTTATGCCTCTAATCTTTATCAGACTCTCATATCTGCGGTCTCTAGTCTTTGGTCAAGTGTTTTACTTCTGACCCAGCTCTCAGATCAATAAGTTAAAACTGATTTGAACACTGTCTTGTATATGGCTAATTTAGTGTTCCGACTAATTTCACTCTTATTCCATATGAATTTATTCAATTGACTTCCTACCATACCATCTTTGTTGATTCTATTGTCTATTTCCATATTTAATTTACCATCTTCACTAAAAATTGAGCCTAGGTAGCTAAAATGTTTTACTTGTTCCACAGGTTCTCCGTTCACAACGCAGTTGACATTTTCAATGATTCTGCCTATTTTCATTGTCTTTGTCTTTTTACTGCTGACCTTCATACCATATCTATTACAACAGTTATTCAATTTAGTCAGGGAATCTTGCAGACTTGTAGCAAATTTATTTAGAACAGGTGGGCTGCATGTGGGCAAGAGCCGGCCCACATGTGGCCCAAACGTGCATTTTTGGCAGCCCATAAAAGGTTTACCGTACTTACATATCATGCGGCCCATATGTTGAATTATTTAAATAATACATTTTATAATATGAATAATAAATTAAAAATAATTTTTATGCTTATACTTCTTGCTATCGCCATGCAACTTGGTGCAAGTCAACCATGTGAGCCATCCTGAGTGGGGATAACAAAGGCGACTTCATCTGATGACAACCAAGATTTTGGTACAATTTTGCAGTCGCCAACTATGTTTGTTGAAGAAACGTATGATGTAAGAAAATCTACATCATTATACATGCTGCAAATCTGCATCTACAGTTGGATGGCTAACACAAAAGGAAACTTTTGTTTGTATTATTGAAGATTTACAAACGGAATTTTCAACAAGATTTGTGGATTTTCATAAAAATAGCATCAAAATGCGATTATTTTTGAACCCTTTTAATGTCGACATTGATGACGTACCAAACAAACTACAGATGGAAGCTTTGGAATTAAAACACAATGAAACATTAAAGAACGCATTTTCTTTAGAAAATATCCAAAACTTTTATCGATGCTTACCAAAAAATTTGAATAATTAACCAGTTTCACAAAGAAGATGATAGGCACATTTGGAAGCACATACATTTGTGAATAAGCATTTTCTGCTATGAGTTTTAGAAAAAATAAATTTGCTTCACAACTGACTGATGAACATTTGCATGCTTCGATTCGAATTTGAACCTCAAGTTATAAAGTGGATCTAGATAATTTGGCTAAGGGAAAACAATCACATTAAGCAGGGAGACACATATTGTGATGCATAAACTATATAACTTTTTGTTTTTACATGATAATAATTTTTCATTGAGTTTCATTTTCATGCTTGTTTCATATCGGGTATTATAAATATTTCTGTGTTTTTTAAGGTATGTATTATTTCTCTGGGAAGATTCCCATGTTACTCCTCTAAACAAAAATAGACTATAATAAATTTAGTTTAATCCTTTATCCAAGTGTGTGCAAACAAAGTTTGCGCCTGAAAGTATCTTCAGGACTGGGGTAAAGTGGTACAACACCGGCGACTCCTTGCAAAGGTGGAGCAAGCTACCAATACTCCTATCTTGATATCTCCCATAATGCAAAACACATCTCCTTGCAGATATGTATAATGTTATGCATTAAGGGAAGGGCCACTACCCAGACTAGTTTCGACCTTTATTGAGGTCTCCTCAGTGGGAGACAGGCCCAGACGTGAAGATACCAGACAGAAGCAATAGGAAGGTCATCTCTACCTATAGGAATTGCCAAAGGGTGTGCCATGTTTTTATTAAATTACTCTGGATTTAGATAAAGATGTTGAAAGTTTATTTTTCACTTGGTTAGACTATAATAAATTTAGTTTAATGCTTTATCCAAGTGTGAGCAAACAAAGTTTGCACCTGAAAGTATCTTCAGGAAAATAGGCTAAATAGCCATAAAAATAATAATCTGTTTTTTTAAGATTGATATAATAAAAATTTATAACTTAAGTATTTTTTTCACCATATTTTCTCTTAATTAAATGCTTGCGGCCCTATTATTAAAAATACAAGCTGCCCGGGAGTAAGAAAAGGTTGTCGATCCCTGATTTAGAAGTATAACATCGTCTGCATAAAGTAAAGAGCTGACATCAACATCTGCAATTTTGATATCAGGTTTAATACCACTTTCCTTCATAATATGATCCATATAGATAATGAATAACAGAGGGGATAATCTACATCCTTCTCTGACACCAGATTTAACATTAAACCACCTTCCTGTACTTCCTTCAATTCGAACTGCTGACTTACAACTCAAATAAAGACTAAGTATTGCTTGATATAATGGCCCATTGATACCATATAACTGTAGCGTATTGAATAGCTTCTCTCTTGGCACCTTGTCATATGCCTTTTCCAGATCTACAAAACTTAAATACAGATCTTTGTTATATTCCCATGATTTCTCAACTATTTGTTATGAAGTGAAGATCTGATCCTGACAGCCTCTATTTGGCCTGAATCCAGCTTGTTCTTCACCAAGCTTCCACAATTCTTCTCAATCGTTTCTCAAGAATACTTGCATAAATCTTACCAAGAATACTCAGCACGGAAATATCAGTGTAATTCTCACATTGAGTTTTATTTCCCTTTTTATATCCGGAATTTGTCCCTCTGAACTATGCAATGCATCCACTGTAAGACTTTTATACCACCATACTTCAGCATTTCTGGTTGAATATCATCTACTCCTGCTGCCTTTCACATTTCAAGACTTTGATGGCTTTTTCTACTATAAAGTATGGATATGTATTCCTGACTGTTTGCCTGTTGAGTGTTTTTTACCACTGTTTATCACTGCTTGTTTAATTTAGGCCATTTCCGAGGTAATTACTCCATACTTCAAGGATATCTTTTTCTCCTATTTTCATGTCACCTTTATCATCTCTAACTCCTTTTACAGCACTCTTTCCTCCATTCCTAAGCTTCTTCAACAACCTCCAGAATATTTTGCCACCTTCTTGATATTTATTTTCTATATTCTTGCCAAAGTCCTCCCATGACTTTTATTTAGCTAGTTTTACACAGTGTTTAGCTTTCTTACATTTGTCTCTGTATTCTCCAAGAGCACAAGCTGACTTATTTGTGAGGAACTTTTGATATGCTTTCTTCTTTTCCTTCACTGTCTCTTTAACTTCCTGTTCCACCATGGAGTTCCGATTTTTCTATCCTTGCAAACAACCTCACCACATGCCTCTCTGGCTGAATCAATCAGGGTTTTCTTCAAGGCTTGCCACTGAATCTCCAAGGTTTGGTTCCTGTTCTCAAACTCTACAGTTCACATCTGAGAGCTGCTCAACTTTTATTCGCTTTAAAACTTTCTTAAATGTTATTCTTTTCAATATGAAATTTGATTTTATCCTGCTGAAGACTAAATAGTGATCACTTCCAATTTCAAATCCTGCGTATACTCTGGTGTCCTGCACCAGGGAGAAAACATCACTAGCAACAATAACATAGTCAATGAGACTTTTCTTATTCCTTGCCTCTTCTCTCCATGTGAATTTGTGCACATTTCTATGTTAGAACATGGTGTTAGTAATAACCAGTCCATGTCGTGAGCAGAAATCCAACAGGTATTTGCCATTATTATTAGCTTTGCTCTTTTCTCCAAATTTTCCCAAAACATTTTTGTATGTCTGACAATTATTTTGCTACTCTGCTATTCAGAATCCCTAACAAGGACCAACTTTTCCTTTTTCATTGTGTCAGTTGCTTTCTCTAAAGCCTCAAAAAAATTCCTCCACTTCTACCTTAGTAGAACCTTCAGTGGGTCTCTAGGCACAAATATGTCTCTTTTTCCAGTTCCCCATTCTCATATTTGTCCACAGCACTATACTTGAGACTGCCTGCCATTCAAGAAGATTAGCCTCGTATTTAGTGTTGAATACTATGGCTACTCCTTCTTTTCCTTGATTGTCATTGCCTGAATATAACATTTTGTATTTATTGCTCAGAAAGATCTCACCAGTTTTTGTCTTTTTTGTTTCAGTCACTCCTATTATGGCGATCTGATACTTATCTAATTCCTCAGCTGGCTCCATTTCTTTGCCATTCAGTCTTCTTATGTTGATAGACAGATCTTTAACTCTGGTGATATTGAGTAGGGGGTGTGTTTTCAGATTTGTTCCAGTAGCTGACTTTTCGCTGTTCACCCTGGTTCCCTGGCGAAAACAACGGATGCTTTGTTTAACTGAGCGATGCCCCAGCCGGCATTTAATTTTGTCATGTTGTACCATCATTTTGTATTTTGGTTTAAGCCAATAAGAATACAATTTGGTCGGCTAAATCCCAAATTGTCAGCTCATCCTCATTCATTCAGTATCGAGCTAGATACCCAACAGGGTGCACCACGAGAACGTGAGGATTGGACATTAGGTCAGAAGCCCTGGTCAGTTCTCCGTATTCCTTTAAAGGCTATGTAGGGGTGTCCTCTCAGTTATACAGCTTTGACCCTTAAGCACCCCTAAATTAAAAATAAAATAAATTTAACAATTAAATTATAAATTAAATTCATTTTATTCTTAATTCCAGTGTAAAAGAGTAAAAGAGTTTCACCACTTTCTTTGAAAAGGCACTCATATTTAAAACTGCTTCTATTGATAAGATGAGCTTCATCCCATGGGATCCTGTGTTTAGTATCAGTACTATGCTGTGCAGATCAGTCTTTTGAAGTTTCAGGTATTCAGTGTAGTACCGATGTTCATTAATTCTTTTTTTTTCATAAAATGGCCTGTCTGCCCAAAGTATGTCAAATTTCTGGTAAACACCAGCTAAGGATAGAAGTGAAAGTTTGTCTTTTGTAAATGGTAACAGATGAGAAAATTTGTTGAATAGAAAAATATGTTTAATTAAGGTGATACTTCTTCAAAATTGTACCAATAAGTTTAGAGATGTGCTGCTCCACCAAATTGGCATATACCATTCCTTTGAATTTCATTCAGCATATTAAAACATGAGAAGAAGCTACCTAGCATCCTGTTACAGCCAATTTGAAATCTGATGAATCTATTTCTCCTTTTTCTCATTAAATTTTATCTACTTCTATTCTCTAGCACAACTCTTCTCATTAAGTGTTCCTGAATAACTACAACATCCAACTCTTCAAGCAAGATATCAATAGGTTCTTTAACTCTTGCCTACATAAGGCACCACTGTATTATAGGTTCTGCAATCTCTTGTGTGTGGGATTTGTATAAATAAATAATAATAATAATAAAAATAAAAGATGGAAGATTACGGCAATGATAAGAGGGATGATGAGGTTGAAACTGAGTTGAAGTATTCAAATTTAATATCAGCTCAGCTACGAAACTTAAGTCATTCAGCCTTGCTGGCTAAATGAATAGCGTGGATGTTTATGAAGTGGCATATAATTTTTATTACATGATATGAGAAAACATTAATGGAAGCCAGAAGTAGCTTAAAAAAAGTAGAATGTTTGGTCTCTACAGCAAGGAAATCTGGATTATCCAACCTTTATTCCACCCAGAAAATCAAACTGTATGACAGATTTGCAAACCTTTTGTATATGGGATGCTCAAACAGTGTATTGTGTCTGTCAATATTCTTGTTCTGCCAGAGGTATATCTGAGTTTTAGCATGAAAAAAAAAAAAAAATCCTGCCATTCTGTATGAGATGATCAAGCTTAATATGGGGATAATGTGTACACAAGAGTTGGCCACATGAATTCTACCAAAAACTTTAATAATTATAGTAATTACTGATATACAAAAAGAGAAATTTATCTGAAAATAAGGGCAAACTTTTATATGTGTGTGTTATTTATTTATTTACTTGTAATTTCTTATATATTATTTATTTACTTGTAATTTTTTATATGATACTGGCAGGAGAACCTGAAATATGTAACGATCAGTGATAGAGAAAGGAGAAGGATCCAAAAAGACAAGCAGGGGTAAGAAGTGACATCATCAAAGGATAAGTCCTAGAAAAAAAGCATTCTGATATTTTTCTGTTAATTTTGAAACAACATTGCATAAATCATATTTTAATATCATAATTTCATATAAACAGACTCACCTCCCTGTTTCACCATTTATTAAGTCTTGATCTTTCTTGCCAAATGTGATAAATACAACTTCGGCAATTATATAATACAAAGACTAAAAAATAAAAAATATAATGTATACATGCACAACCATCATCATCAATTACTGATTAAAGCAATACTAACTACATCAATCTATCAAGATCTTTGTTCATTTCCAAATCATTTTCCTGCCCTCCTAGCATCGAACATCTACTTTGCTTTCATTTCCTCTTTCAGTCTATTTAAGTGATTATACAGTTAGACCACAGAAAAAAGAGATCTTGGAACTTCAGAAAAACAAATTGGCCCAAATACACACAACTATTAGAAACATATTGCACAGGCACACCTACTAGTAAAGAACTTGATCAGTCTAGAATTAACCAACAACATACAAAGAGCTGCAAAAAAACTCAATTCCCAGAGGACACAGGAAAAACAACTGGGTTCTATTTTGGAAAGATCAGAACATCAATGCTATGATCACCGAAAGATATACCATCAATGAACAGTTAAAACAAAATAATACAGAAGAAAATAGAAAGAAGTTAATAGAATTAACTCAAAAAACTGAAGATGAAATTTCAAACTTCAAACAAGAAAAGTGGGAAGAATTCTTCAACAAACTAGATCCAAGAAAAGACTCATAACACTGGAATATCATCAGCTGTAAGATCTAAGAAAATTGCTGTTGTCTTCTTTGGTGGTTTTTTGGCGGGAATTAATACAACAGCAACAAACAAACAGATGGCAAATATTCTAGCCAAACATTAGCAAATTGCAATACAACAATGAAGACAAAAGGTGCAGGAAAATTGCAAAACATCTTCTAACACAATCCAGAACCTATCCTTCTGAAGACATCTTTACTCAGGACCTCACAACGATAGAATTAGAAATGGCAATTAGCCAAACTGACCCTGACAAATCACCTGGTATAGATCTTATCTTTGGACATATGATTAAAAACATGGGAGTAAAAGCCAAAACCCGACTTCTGAAGATATTTAACACTTCCTGGAAGACAGGTAAACTGCCAAAAATCTGGAAAACATCAGTCATTATACCCTTACTAAAACCTAACTAAAACCCTAGTGACTATAAAAACTACAGCCAATAGCTTTGACTAGCACTCTTTGCAAACTAAACGAAAGAATAATATATACTAGACTTATGAATTGGCTCTTAGAAAATAATAAAATCAACTTCTACCAAACAGCATACAGGTCCCAACACAGTACAGAAGATCAATTATTTTATCTTTGCCAATCAACCATAGATGGCTTTCAAGAAAAACCACCAAAGAAGACAATAGCAATTTTCTTAGATCTTACAGCTGCCTTCGATCGTGTGTGGAGACAAATGTTAATAAAAATTGCATACGATACTGGAATAAGGGGGAATGCATTAATTTGGATTTCAGATTTTATGAAAGGAAGAAAAATTAAAGTAAAAATTAATGGAACTTCTTCCAACACACATCGAACTTGGGCTGGAGTCCCACAAGGTTCTGTTCTAAGCCCGCTGCTTTTTCTCATCTATATGAACAATATTCATCCTCACATAATAAATGACACAAAAACAGCATGCTATGAGGATGATATAGCAATCTGGTGCACAAGCAGTAATTCTCAACAATCTGAAAAAGTCCTAAATAAATCAATAAAAGGCTTAGAAAGATGGGCAAAGGAACTCAAATTACAGATAAACCCAGAAAAAACAAAACTTAGTATCTTCTCCACTGATAGAAAAAACAGATACAATTACAACCCCCAGATCAAAATATATAATACCAAAATAGGAAAAACAGTCTCCCAAATATTTAGGCCTAACCCTAGATACTGAACTAAGATTTACAACCCATATCACAAATATATCTAATAAAGCTCTTAAAATGCTTAATATCATCAAAAGGCTTTGTGGAACAAAGTGGGATGCAAAATCGAAGACACTCAAAACTACATATACAGCACTCATATGACCCACTATGGAATATGCCTCAACAATCTGGGCTCCATCTTCCACTAGCTCAAAAGAAAAGCTCAACAAAGTACAATCAAGAGCAGCAAAAATTATTATAGGTGCACAAATAACTTAAAAACTCAACAAGAGTATGGACTTCACATACTAGAAGACAAAAGAACTCTCCACAGTTAAGTTCACTAACAGAATCAGGAGCCAACAACAGGATCACATCTCACTCAGGACTTCCGATGCCTGGACCGGAAAATCTAGATTAAAGAGATCATCTACTTTACTATATGATCATGAAATTAGAAAACAGATAGACTTCGAGCACCTGCCCATTGAAATAAGCAAAGAGCTATTCTTTTCCACTAAACTAGTGGAAAAGAATAGCTCTTTTCCACTAGTTTAAAAACAATAATTAACTTAAATCTCCTAGAACCATGTTCAAAAAAGGACTCACAGCAGGTAAATAAAAGAAAAGGACTTGACACTATACACCACTTAAATAATCTAAACCATGTCATTGCCTACAATGATGGCTCATCTGATGAAGCTCTCAACCAAGGAGGAGCAGAGGTTTTTATAACTCTACCTGGAGGCGAGGAAATGCAAATCAAACCCACAGCTGGAAAAATAGCTTTAAACTTTTGCTTGTGAACTAACAGCCATGCAAGCAGCTCTCATGTTCTATCTCTCTAATCCAGTAATAAATATTACAGAAGGAATAACCATCTACAGCAACTCAAAATCTGCACTTGAAGCATTAAAAAATAGAAAAACAAAACTCACAAAGGAAATTCATGAAGAACTGTACACTGCAATGGATACAATGCTCATGTAAATATTGAAGGCAATGAGAGAGCAGACAGACTAACCAAAGACGCAAGATACTTACCTCAAAAATTACACCCACTGTCACTAACTGATGCAAACTGTGTCGCAAAAATAAGACTGGTAAAACAAACTATCAAGAAGAAGAATGAAATCAATGAAATAAATGAAAATAGAGAAACGACCACAATCATCACAAGGCTAAGGACAGAACACTTTAAAGGCATGAAAATTCATCCAGACGGTACTAAAAGTTATGAAACATGCAACAACTGTAAGGGGCAAACTAACAACTGCCCATATCTATTCTTGTCCAGCAATTGCCACTGCTCTACAGAAAATTGACAATAACCCTACAGAAAAGCTCTACTCCATCAAAGTTCAAGAGATTGCCAAAGCAGTTCTACAGGCCCACGGTCATATCTAAAAGCTCTTCAGTGGACTCGACAACAACTACTTGAGAATTTTTTTTTTTCAACATTAATGCCACCAATGAGTTGCTGTATGGTATCTCAGTATTAGTATCATGGGTGAGCTAAGAGTTGAATAATCTGGGAACCCTACTCTAAAGACCAAACATGGATGATCTTTTTCAAAGTGGAGGTCTTACTGAGACAAAGAAATTCATCTACAAATTAAAGATTCTTAAATGCCAATGAGATTAAGTTCCATTTTCAATAAAGCTGAATGTCTGTAGCAAATTCACAGGGAACCGAAAAATAGTTTCTTATACTGGATAGTTACTATAGTGAACCTTCTACCTTCTTTATAATGGCTAGATCTGCACAAGGTAGTGACAAGGGACTGCCCATGGCTAAGCCATCAAGTTGTTCATACATTATATTATTTACTTTAAAGTAGTTTGATTTGAGACAATGGCAGAAAAGCTGAGCAATGTCGTGAATAGAGATTTTCTATGATCTTAATCACCTCTTCAACTGGTACATTCGTGAATAATGACACTACGTCTAGGCTTGCAAGTATGTCTGTAATTGAGATGTTGATACCTTTTAATCTTTCACTGAAATGCTTAGAATTCCTTATAAAAGAGTCGGATTTCTTTATCTTCTCTTTCAACACACTGGCTAGGTGTTTGGCTAGTAGGTATGTTGGAGAATTTCTGCCGTCCACGATCGGGCAGAGCAGAACTCCAACTTTATGAATTTTTGGTACACCATATAAGCGTGGTGGTAATGGATGTAGAGATTTTAGATTTCACTGTAATTCCAGAGGCCATCTAGTCAAATTACTTATTAACAGATTTATCTCTTTGTGGTTTTTCATGGTTGGATCTAATATATGATATCTACATCTAATATATGATAGGTGGACGTGTCAGAAACTAAATCACCGATCTTCATTATGTAATCTTTGGTATTCATAATAACTGTTGAGTTGCCTCTGTCTGCTTTTAGGATGATAATGTCTTTGTTCTTTCTTAAGTTTAAGAGCGCTCTTCTTTCAGAGGAGGTAATATTACATTTCGGTGGTTTTGAGGTAGAGAGGATGACGGTGCTTTTCAATCTTATGTCATTTGCTACTGTCTCTGAAAATGAAGCAAGTCCTTTTTCAATGTTGCTTATGAAATCTATTTTGGGGATGTGATTTGGAGCTATTGCAAAGTTGAAACCTTTTTTTTAATATGTCCGATTCCTGTTTAGAAAGAGTGTGGTCCAAAAGGTTGAAAATAACTTTATCATCCAAGAGACATGGTCTAGAGTTGCACTTCCTTTGATAAAGTCTATTGAATTTTTTAATTTGTGATTCTTTACTAGATTGAAAAACTTTGTTGTAACTATTTTGTACCATGCGTTCAATAATGTTCCAAATGTTATTATCTATGTTATTAGAGATGTCATCGAAAAGATCTAAGCATTTGAGGTCTATTTTGTTCAGTATAATAAAATTAGTTTAATCCTTTATCCAAGTGTGAGCAAACAAAGTTTGTGCCTGAAAGTATCTTCAGGACTGGGGTAAGGTGGTACAACACCAGGACAACTCGTTGCAAAGGTGGAGCAAGATACCAACACTCCTATCTCAGTATCTCCTATAATACAAAACACATCTCCTAGAGGATATGTCTTATGTTATGCATTAAGGGAAGGGCCACTACCCAGACTAGTTTCGACCTTTATTGAGGTCTCTTCAGTGGGAGCCAGGCCCAAGTGGAGATACCAGGCAGAAGCATTAGCAGGTCATCTCTACCTATAGGATTATAGGACTATAGCATTATAGGAGATACTGAGATAGCAGTGTTGGTAGCTTGCTCCAACTTTGCAACAAGTTGCCCTGGTGTTGTACCACCTTACCCCAGTCCTGAAGATACTTTCAGGCACAAACTTTGTTTGCTCACACTTGGATAAAGGATTAAACTAATTTTATTATACTCTAACCAAGTGAAAAATAAACTTTCAACATCTTTATCTAAATCCAGAGTAATTTATTAAAAAAGGGTGGCACACCATTTGGCAACTCCTATAGGTAGAGATGACCTGCTAATGCTTCTGCCTGGTATCTCCACTTGGGCCTGGCTCCCACTGAAGAGACCTCAATAAAGGTCAAAGCTAGTCTGGGTAGTGGCCCTTCCCTTAATGCATAACATTAGACATATCCGCAAGGAGATGTGTTTTGCATTATATGAGATACTGAGATAGGAGTGTTGGTAGCTTGCTCTGCCTTTGCAACGAGTTGCCCTGGTGTTGTACCACCTTACCCCAGTCCTGAAGATACTTTCAGGCGCAAACTTTGTTTGCTCACACTTGGATAAAGGATTAAACTAATTTTATTATACTCTAACCAAGTGAAAAATAAACTTTCAACATCAATATTTTGTTCAGTACGTATCTGACATGCTGGATTCTTTCATGTAGTAAGGCTAAAGAGGTTTTAAAGTAAATCTGTTTCGCTCTTATAGATTTTATCTGCTCTTTAATGATTAGGAACTTAGGAATGATATTAAACTGTCTGCATCTTTTAAGGAAGGTTAGGTGGTTAAGCAATCTTGCTTTTTTTGCATTTTAGTTTTTCAAAAGAATGTACCTTGTGCTTTGTATATCCATTAGATTACTCATTGTAACTGTTAATATTTGGTCCCTTTACATTAAGTATGAGAAATTTTCTATTGGATTTATTAGTGGACCATAATTCTTTAGAAATATATACAATCGTCAACAAGTTTCACCAGCTTAAGTCTGTCTGGCTTCTTCAGGACAAGAAATGGGTACACTAACGTTAAAATGCTAAAAAAAAGAATGAAGTAACAAAAGTTAAATTAAATTTGAAATGACACGATCAACAAACAATGACTAAGACTCCACGCTCTATGCTCTTGATGTTACGCATCATTTCAATTTTAATTTAACTGTTGTCACTTCATTCTTTTTTTAGCATTTAACGTTAGTATACCCATTTCTTGTCCTGAAGAAGCAAGACAGACTTAAGCTGGCAAAACTTGTCGGTGACTGAACATATTTATGAAGAACTATGGTCCACTAATAAATCCAAAAGAAAATTTCTCATGCATATTTTTACTTGTTCTATAATTTTCCATCCAGGATGGAGCTGGTGTTTTCAATGTTCCTGCCCATTTTCAATGTTGGTCTTTTGATTATTAATTTTCATGTCAAATTTGTTGCTGCATTTCAAGTATGAAATCCTACAGATTTATACTGGATTTATTTATTATTATTATTATTTTCTTGATCTCTACTGAGTTACAAGACTTGTCATGGGATCTCACCCCTAATACAAAATCAATACAAAGTTTATTGTACTATTCCTTAAACTTATTCAGGTTTACGCTTTCATGACTCTTTCAGGCAATGCATTCCATGCATTTACCACTCTCGATGTAAAAAAATTATTTCTTACCCTTTTACTCATTACTTCCTTTCGTAACTTCCAGGGATGGCCACTTATCGTTGTTCCTTTACCTCATTCTACCATCTCAAAAATCTCTTCGGTGCTAATCCGATAATAACTCTTTAACATCTTAAATGTCTCCATCATATCCCACACCTTTGCCTTCTATACACCAAACTGTGCAGTCTACAAGCCCTCAGCCTAGCTCATAATCAACATTGTACAGTTCCAATATCATTTTTGTTATCTGTCTCTGTACCCACCCCAAGATTACTTCATAGCCTTCTAATTCTAGTGACAAGATCTGAGCACTAAAATCCAGATACTTCTAAATTTTTAGGAAATGACAACGTAAACTAAATTATTAATTATAAAAACTTAAATTAATAACTACCTACATTTTGGCATGGGGTGTATGAGGTGTTGAGGAGAGATAGTACCTCTCCACTTGGACGGTCATACGTAACTGTGGCTCAGATGGATTGGTTCTCACTGGACACCCAACTCTCACTTATGGCTCCAAGAAGCTGATAAACTGATAGCTGCCACACCCTGGTAAACTGTGTCGACCCACAGGCTAAACTAAGTGAGGGTAGCCAGATATGGCAATCTCAAGCAGCGACTGTATTCGGTGAATTGGCTGTAAACAGCGTCTGTACTCCATGTTAGGAGCAGCTGAATTCAGGTCAAGGAATGGTGGTTGACACTTGACGAAACTTAACCATTGAAACCGAATGAACTCTAACCAACCTAAAGATACATGCTGGCTCGACTGTCGCCCGATCAAACAAGGGTCGTGCCCACTATTAGGGAACCAAGATAGTGAAGGCAAAAAATATGCTATTGGAACAAAACATTATCTAGTAGATAGGAAAAACATAACAAGCATATGAACATGGAATGTAAGAACTCTTCACCAGGAAGGAGCATTGGAAATATTACTGCATGAATTAGACAACTACTGATGGGAAGTGATTGGACTCTGCGAAACTAGATGGACTGGAAAAGGAGAATTCCACCATGGGCAGTACAAAATCTTAACTTCAGGCAGGGAGGACAACAAACACCAAGAAGGAGTAGCACTTATATTAAAACCAAAGGCTCAAAACTCTATTGTCCTACAATCCTATCTCACCTAGGATAATTAAAGAAAGATTTAAAACATCAATCGGATCACTGACTATTATTCAAATATACTCACCAACTTTGACATCATCAGAAGAAGACATTGAGAAGTTCTATATAGATTTGCAAAAAGCAGTACAGCAGACATCAAGTCAAGATCTCCTAATTGTAATGGGGTACTTAAACGCAAAAGACTGGGATACCTGGCTAAGAGTAATCGAAAAGTTTGGGTATGGAGAAAGCAATGAACGTGGCAAAAGACTGCTAAACTTCTGCTCAAATAATAGATTAACAATAACCAACACTCTCTTTAAACATCCAAAACCCCAAAGAAAATGGACATGGATATCACCAGATATACAAACCAAGAATATGATAGACTATATTATTGTAAACCAAAGATGGAAATCAAGTATCCTAAATTGCAGATCCTTTTCTGCAGATTGTGGATAAGCTAGTATTAGCAAACCTAAGAATAAAGTTAAAATCTGAAAGCACTTTTAGAATCAAAAGGAGACTGAATGTAAAAAACTACAAGAAAACAATATTCTAAGAAAATATCAACTAGAACTAGATAAAAAACTGAAGGAACTACCAAAAACAGAATATAAACATCGAAGAACATTGGTGCAAATTAAAGGAAATAATATTAAAATCGGCAGAAAACACAATAGGTTACACAGAAGAGAAAGTAAAAAAGTTAAGCAATCAAAGGAAAAGCATGAAACTAAAACAGAACTATAACAGAAATGAATATAATAGATTAACCAGAGAAATTAGAAAACTAGTTAAAAGAGACAAGAATAACTGGTTAGAAGAAAAATGCAAAATGGCAGAAAAGCTATCAAAAGAAAATAACCTTCATGGATTATATAAACAAATAGACCAAATTAGTAAGACACGGACAACAAAAATTATAATGATCAAAAACAAAGAGGGACAACTAAATGAAAATAAAACAAAAAGAAGGACAGATGGGAAGAATACTTCAGAGATTTATATAATAAAAACAGCTCCCAGGATATTACTATTCCAGTCACTGAAATGGAAGAGGAAACAAATATTTTTACCAAAGAAATAATAGTACACAGCATAGAAAAACTCAAAACAAGGAAAGCACCTGGCATTCATCAAATACATGCTTCTTAAAAGAAGGAAAGGAACAACTTTTGGAACCATTAAAAACATTATTTGAGAGGATCTACAAAAACGAAGCAGTGCCTACTGATTGGACCAAATCAATTATAACTCCTATATACAAAAAAGGAGATAAAACAAAATGCAATAATTACAGAGGCGTTAGCCTCCTCAGTATTCCAAGTAAGGTTTTTATGAAAGTACTCCAAAAACAAATTAAGCCATATATAGAACTAGCACTAGGAGAAGAACAAGCAGGTTTCAGACCAAGACGAAGCACAACTGATCGACTATTCACCTTAAGACAGCTAATAGAAAAGACACTAGCGTACAACCAAAGTTGCTACATAAATTTTATAGACTTTCATCAGGCATTTGATTCAATCCATAGATGAGAACTATGGAAAACTATGGAAGATTTTGGAATTCCCAACAAAACAATAAGAATAATAAAGAATCTGTATGAGAAATCTGAAAGTGCAGTATGAATGGAGGACAACTTAACCAACTGGTTCCACACAGAGAGCGGAGTAAGACAGGGATGCAATCTGTCACCAGACCTGTTCAGTCTTACACTGGAGGAATCAACCAATAAGGCCTTAAACAATGAAGACTCCAGGATCAAAATATATGGGGAAAATGTAACAAATTTAAAATTTGCAGATGACAATGCATTACTTTCAAGCACAGAAGAACATCTACAGTGAATTTCTGATAAAATAAAAGAGGAGTGTATAAAATCTGGATTAAATATAGACAAAACAAAAATTATGCAAATAGGAAAAAGAAGCACCAATCTGAAAATTGAAATTGATAGTAAGAATCTAGGCCAGGTAGAAAACTTCAGCTACCTTGGAGGAGTTGTTGAGTACAATGGTGAAATTACAAAAGATATAAACAGACAAATCAGTCAAGCATCCCAAACTTTTGGACGACTTAATAAAATATGGAAGTCAAGAGACATCAAACAAGTAACAAAAGTAAGAATCTATGAAACAATGGTCCTCCCAATACTCTTGTATGGAAGTGAATGCTGGAATCTCAAAAAGGCTGAAAAGAAAAAATATTAGTTACTGAAATGGGTTGGCTAAGAAGATTACTTGGAGTATCTCTGCTGGATTGACTGAAGACATAAGGAAACGACTAAAACAAGAAATAACAATAATAGACAAAATCCAAGAAAGAAGACTGCGATGGTTTGGCCACGTGACCAGAATGGTAACAGAAAGACTACCATCTAAAGCCCTAAATACGATGGAAGGTAAAAGATCCAAAGGACGGCAAAGAATTAGATAGATAGACAAAATAAAAGAGGACCTGAAAACCAAATCACAACAAGCGACACCAAACTGGACAGATTTGTTCAGACTCTCCCGGTACAGACAGAAGCGGAAAAAGTTCATTCGGCCTCATCATCATCATCCACATAGATGATGGAAGAGAGAAGAAGAAAAGACATTTTGGCAATGTTACATTGCCATCTTCAGAGATCACAAAACAATGATAATGATACATGCATGCAGGCACTCACACTAAGCAAATGATGCTGAAGAAAGGCAACTGAAGTAAGTCCTAGAGTCCTAAAGGTGTCCCCCCCCCCCCAGTGGGCTAAATTGGGTTGTCTTGGCTGTTGGGCTGACAATCTTAGAATGTAAGCTTCCCAAATTTGGGGCAGTCTCGTGCACCCAAATTTGTTGAGGTTTGGGAAGTTTTTCAGGGCTGAGGTTGATTCAAGGAATAATCTTTCGTACTTGTGCTTGCTATAGTGTAATAAAGTAGTCTTCTTACAGCATATTCTGTGGTAGGTATCCAATGCATGGCAGCAAGTCCTGAGTGGCTGTAATGGTGGAACCGGATGTAGTCCTTGTGTTTGGAAATCCTGATATTGGCTGTCCTGCCTGTTTGGCCATAGCAGGACAGTTTACAACTGCAAGGGACCTGGTATATTCCTGGTAGGTCTAGGAGTATATCATCTACATAAAGTAAAGAGCTAGTTGAATATCTCTAATTTTGATATCAGGCCTAATGCCATTTTATTTCCTCATGTGATCCATATAGATGATAAATAACAGATAATGTGCACCCTTGTTTCAAACATGATTTGACATCAAACCATATTTCTGTACCTCCTTCAATTTTAACTGCTGACTTACAACTCAAATACAGACTCTCCATGGCTAAATATAATGTTTTGTTTACAGCAAATAACTGTAGTGCTGTGAACAGCTTTTCTCTTTGCACTTATTTCTATGCCTTTTTCATAGATATACAAACTTGAATATGGATCATTATATTTCCATAATTTTCAAACCATATGTCTTAAAGTGAAAATCTGATCCTGACAAGTTCTATTTCACCTGAACCCTTCTACTTATCCAAGTTTTCCTTCTACAATTTTTCTCAGCCTCTTCTCAAGTATGTGCTTGATTATATCTCCATGGAATACTCATTTGAAATTCCTTTGCTAATTTTCATATCCAAGTTTTTATAGATGAGTTCTATGAGAATTCTATTCCAATTATATGGATTGTGACCCTCTGACTAGCTTTCTGAGTTATGCAGCGAAGTCACTGTACAACTTTTATACCTCCATATTCCCTCCACTGGGTGGTGATTCGGTGGCAAGTTTGTGACAGAAAGCTCCCAGTTCAGATAAGTTTTTTGACTATAATTAATTGTGGATATTTATATCCGCAAATAAGCATTGTGGTAGAAGGTGTGCACTTTCAGTGTTTATAGTATTTGGGCTTGTTTGAATGAGTTTGTTTATAAAATTATTAAACAGAGCGAGGTCCGCTCACTAACCAGTACTAAAAGCATGATGGTGGCAGCTTTGTCTATACAAGAGTTAAATTTTGATTTTAGTCGTTTTGTGATTATGTGAGGTGTGCTATATGTATTTGCTGGATTATGTAGATAATGTAGAGAAGAATGAGTGCTCATCTGAAGTGCTCAAGAAAGATGCTGTAAAAGAGCAGCAAATGAGTAATAAAAAAAGAGTTATGAAAATGTGAAGAAGCAATCTGCTGAATAAGACAATCGATAGTAGAATGAATGAGGTAAGCGATAAAAATGTAGCAAAACTCAGGAGTACTGACTGGTGCAAATGTGGTAAATGGCATGGCAGAGTGTAGTAAGACAGAGGAAGATGCAAAAGATGGTGGAATGGTAGAAGAACAAATGAGGAATGATAAGGAAGATAACACAAATGATATGAACATGAGTGAGGATATCAGAAAATAATTGATAAGGTTGAGGAATGAATTAAGGCATGTGCAGATGAGATAGGTCATTTAGAGAGGTGATTGGTAGCTGGAGGGTGTAAGAAGGAAGGTGGCAGATGAGTCATTGCAGTGGAATGGTGGAAAGTGGTGTAGTGCTGTATGGGGACTCTAAAACAAAAGATGTGAAAAAGGAACAGGCATCAAAAGATTGTATGAGAGGAACAGCGATAGGAAAAATGAATGAGGCTGTGAGAGAGGAAACACAGAAGAATTGACTGTGCTAGTTGGAAAAAATGACTCTCAAGGAAGTGTGAATGAGGTAGCGCATGAATTGAGAGTGTTGCTAGAGATAGTGAAGCAAAAAAGCATGAGATGGAGAATTATGAGTGTATTATTGAGGTATGATAGTAGAAAGCTGAGGAGAAGAATGATGATTATGAACTGCATGACAAGTAGAATGTGCAAGAAGAGAGGACTTCGGTTTGTTGACGTGTGGAATAAATTTGAAGGTAAAAAAGAGCTGTTTGCTACAGATGGTGAACATTTGAGTAAGAGCAGTAAGTGAAGCTGGATAGATTGTTGATGAGAGGAGAGCATATAGCCAGTCAGGGAAATGAAAACTAGACGGTGGGACCGTGAGTGTAAGATACCAAAATTGGTGTCAGATAAGGGACAAAGGAAAACATGATAGGGATGGCCCTAATGGGATCAACAAAGCTACTGTGCTTATACACCAACTCAATAAGTATTAGGAATAAGGGTGCAGAGTTTGTGGCGTGATACAGTTAGTCAACCCACAAATCATTGGTATCAGTGAGACATAGTTAACAGAGAATGACATGCTCATGGGATCATATTTGAAAAGTGATCATATTTCAAAAAGACAAAAAAGATTAAAGAGGAAGTTGGGTATTATTGCCGATTTCATAACAGGTATTTCCTCTCAATGTGGAACTTAAAGTAAGCAATAATAATAATGGCTTTGAGACCATTTGATGTGGGGATGAGGTTAGCACAAATTTTAGATATTTAGTGGAATGTTGCTTTAGGCCAGAGAATACAGAGGGAGATGATTCTGAAATGTTCAGACAGACGAGACTGGTGATAATGGGTTACTAACTATGGAAGTATTGACCGCAGCAGGAAATATTGTGTGTAATAAGGAGATCAATTGCTTGAGCTACTCAGGAACAATTATCTTATGAAGCATATAGTTGAAGTAGCAAGTGGGACTCGAGTGTTAGATTTAATAATATCATCTCATACAGTGATAATATAAGATGTCACCACAATGCCACCAACTGGGGAGAGTGATCATGTTGCTTTAATGTAGGGAGTGGTTAGCCATGTACAAGCTTTGTGGAACAAGAGATGTGTGTGGAATTACAAAGCAGGGGACCATGATAAATTGAGAAAACAGATTAATGTGCAATTGCTCAATCAGTTGAAAGGAAGATAAATCAGTAGTGCCTGGGAATTGGTCCAGAATCAATTACTTATGGCAATGTCAGATTGTATTCCTAAGGTTCAGAGGATAAATAAAGTAGGAGGGAGTGAAATGGATGAATCATGGAATTATGCAGGAACCTCTGAGAAAGAGGATGTTATACAGGAGATATACATAACAGGGTACGCAATGTCGGGAGGTTCTGATGTGTTGTTATTACAAGAGGATTTTGAACAGGTTGGTGCACTGAGCTGAAGAATGGGGATGTCATTTCAATATTCATAAGTGTAAAGTTATGCACTTCGGCCAGAGAAGGGAATAAGGTTTTACCACATTGGAGGAACTTTGCTTCAGGAGGTGGAAGAAGCAAGGGATTTGGGATTCTCGGTGGACAAGGAACTGAAGTTCAGGGGACACATTGCAAAAGTTGTAAGGGTTATCCAAAAAACTGCCACTATAACATGAAGAACACCGACATGTATGGATAAGGAGGTGACAGTTCCACTCTATAAGATACTAACTAGGCCTTGTTTGGGTTGCTGTGCACAGATCTGGTCACCTGGCTATACTGGTGATAGGAAAACAATGGAAAGAGTGCAGAGATAAATAAGCCAAGCAAATAGCTAAGACCATCTGAGGACTATGGAATATTGAGTATGAGGACAGACTGAGGGAATGTCTTCAGAGATTGGCAGATAGGAGGAGGGGTGATAATTAGTGTATAAGTAATAATACGTGTAAGCTGGTAAGAGGAGCCTGCCAAATAGATACAGGAAAATTACTGCACAGGATAATGGGTGATGCAAATACAAGCGGTCATCCCTGGAAACTGTACAAAATCATATGAATAAAGAGGTGAAAAAGATTTTTTTGCTTGGTGGGTTGTGACGAGTGGAATGCATTGACAGAGTGGGTAGTAAGTGCTCCAACAGTGAATGTGTTCAGGCAAGCTATAATAGTTATTATGGTCTGCGAGTGTTTGACCTCCAGCAGTAAGTTTTCAGGCTCTATGGAGGCTTGGAAGTAATGCTAATCCAGTTACAATACCATATTTCACGTTTATGACTGCTTTTTCTGCCTCAATTATTAATGCTCATGACTGCATTTCAATTGAATATTTTCTACCATTTTTTTGCACCTGCTCTGTATAATACTCCATCCATTTCTAAGCTTTTTCAACAGCCTGGAGGGCATTTTGCTATCATCTTGATATTTATCTTTTATATTCTTATCAGTCTTTTTGTGACTTGACTTTGATTTGTATCATTAATATAATTGCATAACTTAGTCCTGCTACACACAGATTCTCACCATTTCTCCTATCATAATCTAATTTCCCTGACTCTCTATATTATTAAGAATATCAATATGTAATTTCTCCAGAATCCTGATACCAAATGTATTCAAGTGCAGGCCATACCTCATAACTAAATCCTTCTTTCCTTCAAATTCAGTCCATGCATCCAAAAACTCTCACACTATCTTTCTACACAGACTATGCATCGAATCATATATGATTCGATGCTTTCAATAGCACATATCCAGTGATGGGTGATGTAAGCTAAGCACCTCAGCTGTTGATCTTGAGTAGAAGAATCCAGAGTGGTGGGCCTCTATGAGGGTGGTCTGAAAAGTTCTTGACCATAGATGGCAACACTATTGGCAAAATTTTTTTTTCTAAGTTGGTACATCTGTCATAAGAATCCATGTGAAATTGCAAGTCATTCTATCATGTAGTTTGTTTTATACAGCTGTCAAAAGTGTTGCCTGTATCTCTTGAAATGGATAAAATTGAGTATCGTGTGGTTATAAAATTTTTTGTAAAAGAAGGTTTAACACCAAAAGAAATTCATTCGAAGTTCATAAAAGTTTATGGGCACTCTTCTCCTTCTTTTTCAACAATTAAGAAATGAGGCTGCCAAGTTTAAAGTTTAAACGTGGCCATACCAGCCTTTAAGATGATCCACGTGAAGGACATCCAAAAAGTGAAACAACACCAGAATCATTGATCAAGTGCACAATATGGTATTGGATGACCTGCGAGTCAAAGTGCGTGAAACTGCTGAGACTATAAGCATTTCAAAACACGTGTAGAATATATTTTGCATGAAGAACTGCATATGAAAAAGTTTTGCCAAGATGGGTTCAGCGCTTGCTCACAGCAGATCAAAAACACACTCAGATGAAAATCTCTGAACAGTGCTTGGAGCATTTTAACAAGAATAAAACTGATTTTGTGTGTCGATTTATTACTATGGATGAGACTTGGATTCACCATTACATACCAGAATCCAAACAGCAGTCAAAACAGTGGACAGAAGCTGATTGTTCAGTTCCATCAGCAGGAAGGGTCATGGATTCGGTGTTTTGGGATGCTAAAGGCAATTTGTTTATTAATTATCTTGAAAAGGGTAAAACAATAACTAGGGAATATTATTCCAATCTTTTAACCAGACTAGACAAAAAAATTCGTGAGAAAAGACCCTGTTTGCAGAAAAAAAATATCATCTTTCATTAGGACCATGCACCTGCCCACAAAGGTGTTTTGGCAGTGGAAAAATTAAGGGATCTGCACTATGAATTGTTGGAACATCCACCCTATTCCCCAGATTTGGCTCCCTCTGACTTCTATCTCTTCCCAAAAGTAAAAACTTCCTCACTGGTCAGCATTTTTCTTTGAATCAAGAGGTGATTGCAGCTGTAGAGGGGTATTTTGCAGATCTTACTGAGAACCACTACAGGGACGGGATAATGGTGCTGGAGCATCGCTGGAATAAATGTATTAGTCTTAAGGAAGATTATGTTGAAAAATAAAAATAATTTTGAAATTATAAATTCGTTTTTTCATTGTTAGGCTGAGAACTTGTTACACTACCTCATACCGTGCCATTCTGCCCATGTTTGCAATATGTCTCTTGACTTCAAATTCCTGAACACCGTCTTCCTCAAATATTTAATCCTATCAGTGATGATGGAAGGGACTGTGTTGATTGTTTTTGTAGTACAAAAACAATCAACACTGTTGTACCTAGTAACAGCAGCTGAAAATATCTATCTATAAATGGGGTGACTGTAGGCCTCCAACTATTGAGAGTGATCATACAATTTTCACTTCATTCGTCTTATGGTTGACAGTATTAAACATCATCATCTAATATTTGACAGCATTAAATATTAGCAAGTTAATATATTTCAGGGATGGATTTCAAACACATTAGAAGGGATGATATCAAGAAAAGAAGAAGAGGACAACTCAAATATACATTATTAGAAGATATACTTAGAATTAAGAAGAATATGTTACATGATGTTGAAGAGAAAAGACAGAAATAGGAAACCTTGAAAAAGGAACTCATCATAGTAGCAGGGATAGTCCCTTAGAATGATGATGATGAGTTAATATATTAAGTATATATGATGAGTTAAGATATTAAGTATGAATATGTAAGGTTCTGTGATTTAGCAGTTTTGTAGACATCTTCCAGTATTGAGACCACACGTTTTAAGATAAATAACAAATTTAGCAAAACTAAACAAATGTAAGCTGTCAAATTGCATCTGGAGGGGTATTAGCAAAAAATTGTACAAAAAAAAAAAAAAAAAAAAGACTACAAACAATTAATTACACATATTAGATGTTATCAGAACTTCACAACTGGTATATATAAATAAGTAACCAGAATATAAACACATTACTTTAATTACTGTATACATGTTGAAAGAATGCTAGTTGCTGCTGTCACATTCCATAGCGGGGGGTAACCAACTACGCATCCTTTTGGAGCCAAAATAATTAATAATTCCAATAAGACTTAAGAGAGCAGCAACCTTTGATCGATGCGATGGAACGGGAGTGAGTGTGCGCATGGTGAGGTTGTAATGAGCTTGTAAAAACTGCTTTTTTTTTACGAATCAAGATAATTTTAAGGAGCTTACTAAGAAAATGGATACAAGGAAGGCCTCTACTAGTAAATAAGTAACTAAAATTATTGTGTTTCGACTTTAAAATTGTTCTAATTGTTCAAAGTAAACTTCATTTAATGTGTTTTGAATTAAACTTTTTTTATTGCAGTAATTTTTGTTAACCCTGTTTTTCTCTCTCTCTCCCCTCTCTCTTTTTTTTTTTTTTTTTTATTTTGTTCCTCATTTTTGGTTGTCTCCTCTTTTCTTTTTGTTTATTTTTTCCTGGTAGATCATGAAGAGCAGCGTGACACGTGGACGTGAACTGCATGCAGCTCACGACCCACGTTAAAGCCACCCCTGTTCTATAGCATCACACATCTTGTATCCAGGATCCACAACAGATAGATTAAGCACAGGATTAAGCTTTGTTTTTGTTACAATGTGCGGGGATCTGCAGCATTTCCAAGGCCTTCTTGAACTTTCTAGTAAAACAATTATTATCAATATAAGGCATTTTTGTTTGTCACCAAACTACTTGATGGCTTGTGGTAGTTGTATGGGATGCCAAACCTGATTTATGCTGTCTTCTTTTTTTCAACATTTCTTACATGTTCAGACATGCAGATTCCCCCCCCCCTCTACCATCCCATCCCATCTGGCCTACATAACAAATGCCACAGGAGCACTGAATCTCATAAATGCCTGTTATTTTCATGGAATGATTCAGAGGTTTTGGTGGATGTAAGAATCTGGAGATTTTATGCAATGTTAAAAAAGCTACTTTAATGATGTGCTCACAGAGCAACACGTTTTAAATTTGTAGTTGAAAGTGTTGAAAAATACTTTTACAACACTTCCGATATATTAATCGGTCTGTAGTTTGCTACCTCTGTCTTGGAGCTACCTTTATGCAATGATACTATCTTATGCTCTTTTCACTCCCTTGGAACTTTGCCAGAGCTGACACTTAGATTGAACAACTGTTAAATTGTGAATGAAGATATTTATAATTAATTATACTTCATTCATAATTAACATGATCTACCATATCATAAGCAGGACTTATTTAAATTTATTTTGTTGGTCTCTTGCTTATAAAATGTTATTCATGTAATTCCTTTTGAGTTTTGTTAGTTAATTTTATTTATGTAATTTTAGGGTATATCATAGACATGAAAAGGCTCTGTATTAAAGTGTCATTTATTTTATTTGCTTTATTCCTTTAATAATAATATGAGAACCTGTGATGTATGTAATTTTAATATATCCAGAAGATTCCTTATCATTTGATTGGTTGTTGTGAGAAATCATGCAAATTTCTCCTAGCACGTGTTGGAGCGTGACCTACTATATACCAAGGGAAAAGCAAGTTCGAGGTGAGCTAAACTGGTGAGAACCAGTTACTGGTGGGAAAAAGGAAGGAGTGGACATGAAAACAAAAGCAAAATGGAGAAACGAGTGGGGGAGTAGAGAGAACGGTAGCTAGAGACTGAAGGGGGATTCTGACATGCCGAAAACGGAATAGAAAGGACCGGGAATCGCTTGACATTTTAACTTACTTTTTTCAGAGTTGGATTTCTATCAAAACTTCCCAACGCCTAGCAGTAGAAAAGTGCAGGACATAGGAAAACACGAATAAGAAAAGGAAGAAATGGATAGATAATTTAAACCAAGTGCATAAAGATTATTTCTCCCGAGTCTATAAATAAGGTGCAGAAATAGAAGAATCTTTTAAGTTAGTGTTACTACAAAGTAAAATTCAGTAAGGACTTTAAAGATGTTGTTCAATCCCCTTATGATGTGATGAAGCTATATCCTGGTAAGATTACCTTTACTATACTTAGTGAGAAGTAACGAAAATTAATTCTGCCGAAAATAATTTATTCCTAGTTGCTGTATTCAGCGAGTCAAGATTTAATGTGTGATATGCTAAGACTTTTCCCTCTTCAAGTGACAAATGCTGTACATGGCAGGAATTTGATGATGATGATGATGGTGTTCATTGACTAAACAAGAATACTGAGAAGCCTATTTGTTGTAATTTAGGAATCTTGAACTTACAAGAACTAAATTTGATTGACTGAGAATTACAAATGAATGTCTGATGGTTCATGAGTTGTATTCTTTCTGAATACCTTGAACTGATTTGATATTTAAAATGTTTTGAGATGTAACCTTGGTCAAAATGAAGTTATGATAGACGTTCTTTGTAACAAGAAGAATAAGATCTGTTAATATAGTTTTTAATTATAAATTTTAAGCTCAGCTGAGTAGTATAATAGTATCTTAATGAGAGTTTTATATTCGTTTAATTATAAAGTCCCTGTTGGAATACCGTGTTATGATGCAATTTATGTGACACTGCATTAAATAACTTTATTTGAATTGAATCTTGTATTTGCCTGATTTTTTTCATTGCACCACTCATTAAAATAATTCGAATCTTAGTGGGAACCCTATATAATAAAGAGAATCTCAGCCTAAAATCAGTTTTATAATAATCTGGTACAGTTGAAGGTTGATTTATCAAAGTTGCTCATGCAATTCAGAACATGGAGTGGCGCAGTATACCATAAATTTTCTTCATGTTTGGATGATATGTCAGCCTACAACTAATTAAATACTAACGAGAGAGAGAGTTATAAGACGATAAAACATAACTGAGCCGAAGTGACGATCCAACACAACATTGCCAGGGGCAATGCCAATTCTCTTGCACATTCACATTGAATGTGGTCTGATATGCCATCTAGTCCCAGTGCTATGTTAACATTCATATTTTTTAATATGCTGAACACCTGTTCATCTACCTGATGTTACAATGATGTGCATCTTTGTAACATCAGCAACTGTAAAATCACCACCTGGATGATACACCTTTGTAAAATGATCACTCAACAACTAAACTATTTCTTTTGGTTCGGTCACCTTCTCATGAGCATTGTTTATAGTCATTCTACCATAGTCATTTTTCCTCTTATTTGCTACATAATGAATAAACTCTTATGAGTTTTTTTTTTTTTACTTTGGCCTATTTGGCTAATTCTCTCTCATAATCTGATTTGGCCTTCTTTACCATACTAGTCACCCTCCTTGCTTGCACTTTGTACTGCTCATGAGCATGCTGATCAATTTTCTCTTTATATTTCCTCCACAATATTTTCTTTTTTTTGCAGCTCTTGCTTTATATCCCTACTCATCCACTTAATTCCAACTTGGTTTATCCTTCTGACCTTGGATATGCAGTCTGATACTGCTACTCTCAAACAATCTCTGACCACTTGCCATGCACTACTAACATTCTCTTCTTGTAGCTTCTCAATACATTACTTCCCAAAACTTTGGGACTGGCATGGAATCACAACAGTTAAGATTTGAAAAATGTCATAAACTTTCACAAGTTTCAAGAAACAAATGATTAAATTTAAATCCTCTGGAGTGAAGGAATTTTGATTTGATTCCAAAGTATGATACCATGCAAAATACAATACCATTGATACCAAACCTGTGTCTGGTATCAATGGCATGGTAAGCAAGCCCAGACTTTTCAGATTCTAAAAATATGATGTAGTACTGATGTTCTTGGATTCTAATCTCAGCAGTCTGTTTCTTGAAACTTGTGAAACTGTATCGTCTAAATCTTACCCACTATGACTATATGCCAGCATCAAAGTTTAGGGAAGTAATCACATAAGAACATGCTATGTGACTTGTGGCTCAGGTTTTGAATGTTGTTTGTCATCAGATCTCCGCTGTCCTTGATGATGTCCTTATAGCATAAGATGAAATTATATTAGAGTTAAATTCTAATTTTTATTTGTTAAACAAATATGCCTACTACACATATTCCTTTAAAACACCTAACTTACAGTAACTAAATCTTTTATTAAATACTTGAATTTACATATTGCAAAAAAAAAAAAAAGAAATACCTCATATAAAATTCTGTCCTGTTGGGAAGATGACAAAATAGTTCTGAAATAAAAAAATAAAACAAACAAGTGTTTAAAGAAGATAACTTAAATGAAAATTTGTATTTTATATTTCTAAAATCCATAACTAAAATAATATTTTTATAAAATATTATAAAATAATTATTTTATAATATAAAATAATTATTAAAATAATCAGCAAAAAATTTCTTTCTTCATACTGATTTAAGTTAAATGACAGATACCTGAAAAGTTGAATAATCTGATATGCAGAAATATATGTGACTGTAGGTGACTAATAACAACTCAAAAATCATGATTACTTCGTGCTGATTCTATTCTTTTGCATTTGTGGTTGTTTAATGAAGTCCATTACATTTCTTTACTTTTTAAGATGATTTGTTTTTAAATTTTTCTTTCTTTGTTTGTTTAAAAAGAAAATTCTTATGGTTTATTTCTATTTTTATTTATTTATTTTGTATGAAAAAATAATTCTTGTGAGCCTCCATAGGTCAGTCAGTTTAACAAAGCCTTTTGGATGGAGTGGCCTAGGTTCAAATTTCCATCTGGGATGTGAAGAATTCATCAGGACTTTTCAACTGAAGTTTAGTTAGCTGGTGTCATGCAGAGTTGGCAGGGTTTTCCCCTGCAAGAGACCCAAACTGGCCAGGAGAACACACGCATGTTGAAGATGTTTCCCCTTGAACATCCTGCAGTGCATATAAGTTAGCCTACTTTATAGACAGACTGATATATCAGTTAACATCAGCCTTGAAGAACACAACATTTACATCCTGATCATCTGTGTGGCAATGGAAAATATACAGATGATTGTGGGATTGGCAGAACATTCTCCGCATACTCTTCACAAAGGATTACATGAAGAAAAATGTCTATATTACATAGAAATAGTTATAGGTCTGAGTGACTATTATTATAATCAGCATCAGCTATGAAGCACTCTCCCAGCCTCAACAATTATGATTGCATTAATTTACCAGTGAGCTCAGAGGATGTCATTTTGATTCAAGGCTCGGAGGATGACATAGAGAGTGTCATGTAAGTACATTAGTTCATAGTTAAATTCTGAATTGTTTTCACAATTACTTAGTTCAGTGAAATGTGCCTGTCACAATTATAATTGTGCTCTGACAATACTGGGTGGAAAACTGGAGAAATATTAGTAAGTTAATGTAATGTATTTTTTCCTCTCTTGGTGTTGTCTATACCAGCGCTTCCCAAACTGTGGGCCGCAGCCCCCTTGGGGCCGTAGGTTTTGTTGAGGGGGGCCGTGAAATAATGAAAAGAAATTTAAAATGTTTTAAGACTAAGTAGATTTTTTTTATTTTAAAAGAAGCGTATTTCACTTTTATTATTTCTTTTTTGTTATTTTTTTATATTTTAATGGAAAAATTCACACATTGGTGTTGGTTCACAAACTTTGCTTCCTATGTATTTCAGCGCTTAATGAATATTAGTAAATATTGCTTATTCGTATGTTTCATTTCAAAGCAGTGGTTAATTGTATTTACTTCGAATGCTCTCCAGGGAAGCTCCAAATCTTCCTGTCCCTTTCATCACATGTTCGTAATCAGGGACTGTTGATACTGACTTTATATACATATCAAAACTCGTTTTATATTATCATTGTCATCCGAGCTAGTTTTCTGTTACCAATAAAAGTTTCGCATATACTTCACACATGAAAAAAAAGCTTAAACAAGTTCATGTGGGGAGATAGTAACTTGCTTGCAGCGGTAAACAACACCTCCCTAACAGCCTGTAGAGGCAATAAAAACAAGTACTTTTATTATGCCAGTGAATAAGGTATGAGGAGTCTGTGTAATATTTCTCAACAAATAGTGCAATTAGAGACAACTGGGATAAAAACATACTAATTAATGAATCACATGTCCCCTCATACAGAAACTATGCTGTATAGACTGAAACAAAACCATATGTTGCATGGGCAAACACAGTATCTAACTAAAAACTATTGTTATTAATTAGATGTGTGTGAGTTCGATTTCCCAAGGCAGCAATAAAATTCAACCGAACGTGTTAAAATTCGTGAGTGTTAAAACTAAGTAATATATATATATATATATATATATATATATATATATAACGAATGTTATGGAAGTTTCACATATGGAATTCGGTTGAAGAGAGTTAGCATTTCAACTCAATTGTCAGCTATGCTTTTATCTTTCGGTTGCACGATCTTTTGTTAATACCACACCAATCATATGCACGTTTTAATAACCTGCCTTTGTTGTCTGTTTCGTGTTAGGCTTAATTACCGTAAAGGGAGAAAATTCACAAAAGAGAAAAATGTTCCTGGTACGGGGGTTCCCTTATTCAGGTAATATTCACTAATTTCATGTTATCAGTCTGTGGCGTGCCAGTATCGATAAGTGGTGATATTATTTGATCTATTCTACGTTAAAAAAATTAATCCTGAGGTGGATAAATGGCTGATAAAAAATATAAAAAAAATCCCCACGAACAATCAGAAACAGACTCAAAAAAAAGGACAATATTTCATATTTTACCAGAACAGCCTGCATCGTCTTCAGAACCAAACGGTAAGAGGCAAAAAATGTAATATATGCATTTGATTTTTGCAATATTCGCTGTGTATGTTTTGTATTGAATATAAATACAATAAATATTATTATAATATATCTCTCTATTACGATTTTTTTTTCCAGGGGGGGCTGTGAAATATTTTAATTTTTGCAAAGGGGGGCCCTGACATCCAGAAGTTTGGGAAGCACTGGTCTATACCATTAAGCATTATTATGAAAAATGAATGACACTTAAGCCTTTCCATACATAACAGCATGTTATATTTGTGGGACAAAAAACTGATGACACTAGGGATCTTGAAGTTATGGTGGACAGGGAATTGAACAAAAGTCACATTGCAAAAATTGCAAACAACTCAGAGAATAACTGTGATGTTAAAACAAACATTGATGGGCAAGGTGAAGTCATTTTGCCTCATTACAAGTCCTTGATACACCGTATCTGGACTACTGTGTGCAGATTTGGTCTCCTGGGTTCAGAGGGGATTAAGAAGCTGTGGAAAGGGTGCAAAGAATTGCAACAGAAATGATATCAGGATTGAAGAATTTAGATTACGAGGAGAGACTGAAAGTACATGGACTGCAGACAACAGGAGAAAGAGGAGTAACATAATAGAGGACTATAAAATTCTGAAAGAATGTTGCCACCTTCATGATATTTATCTTCTATATTCTAACCAAAGTCTTCCCTTGACTTCTGTCCAGGTCTCTTACATTTTTCTCTGAGCTCTTTTGCTATGAATTTTCAGTATGCTTTCTACTTCTCCAGGACTTCTTCTGAATTATATAAAATACTTCTTGTGTCCAGCATGATGTTCTTATTTTTCTATCCATACAGACAAATTCACCACATGCCTCTTCAACTGAATCAGTCAATGTTTTCTTCAGTTTTGCCAGTGAGACTCCAAGATTTGGTTCTTATTTTCAAACTGTTTCATATTTTCTTGAATAATGTTTGTATAGTTGTGTCTACAGTTTGCCTGTAAAAGCTGCTCAACTTTAATTCTTTTTCAAAACTTGAAGTCTCATTAGTTAGCTGATGAAATACGATTTCATCAGCTAACTCCCAAATTGGCCCATCCTTGTTTATTCATTACCCAGTGGATACCTACCAGTGGTGGCTCATAAGAATTTGTAGTGGTGGGGGCTGCAATGTTACCAGCCCAAACTGCACGTAAATCATACATTATCCCCATTAGGTAGCAGTTTGGTGCAGTCTGTAATGAATGCAGATCCAGCATTGAGTATACTAGCTGCATACTGATACCAGCCCTAGCCCGCACAGCAAATTGATTATTACAAAATATAACTATTGCTACAAAATTAATTATATAAAATAGTATCGAGTGGTATTGTATTACAAACAAGAAAATAATCGTTTTTAGATCTGTTTTAACAACAGCATTAATTGGTGTTGTTTGTGCTTGTGTAATAGCAATGTTACACAAGTTTGGGCTGCAATGCCCAAAACTGCACGTAAATCATGCGTTATCCCTGCTAGATGGTGGTTTGGTGTGGTTTGCATTGGATGCAGCTCCAGTGTTCAGTATACTTGCCAGTACTGATACTAGCCCTAGTCTGCACAGCACATTGACTATTGCAAAATACAACTATTGCTACAAAATGAATTATATAAACTACTATTGAGCGATATTGTATTACAAACAAGAAAATAATGGTTTTTAGATAAATATATAAAAATTTAAGAAAGGCGATAATAAAACAGGTACTTTCATTTTATACTGGAGGGGCTGCAGCCCTTATGGATGAGCCACCACTGATACCCACTACTGCATATTATTGTCACCACATGAAGGTGGGGATTGGCATTAGGTCTGAAGCTCTAGCTGGCTTTTACTTTTAAGTGACCGCTAAGGCAATATCAATACTGATAATGTTTTTCTTATAATTATGCTCAATGATCAAATGCTGAAAACAGCAATAAAATAAATAACCCTTTGCCCTTTGTTTTGAGGTAAAAAATAAATAAAATAAAATTATTTTATTATTATTTTGTGACACCTCCAAAGAGTCCAAAGACTTATCAAGGGAGGATACCTACTCTATAACTCACCACCACTAATATTTTTTGTCTCTAAATTGTGTGTGCTCTGAAGGTCAATTTCTCTATATGCAGAATGAAAAACCAGAGTTTACGGGAGAAAAAATCCTGCTGCCTCAATATGAAATCGGATCTCCCAACTGTGCTACAGAGGTGTTTAATTATTAATTAAATTTGGTTCCGAAAAGATGAAAGAAAAGAGCATTTTTCTTTTATGGGACATGAAGAAGAAGAAAATACTGCATATTATTGTTATTATTATTACTATTTATTACTAAATCACTTAAGGAATTGACAATTTATATAAGAATATAAATTAAATTAGACTTTAATAAATATTTCCGATATTTTTAGGCAACGTCATGTTGCCATTTTCAAAGGAACTTACAATAAAGACGTGCACGTAGGCACTACAACACAGTAACTGAGAATGAAGTGAGGAAGCTATTGTTCTCCTAAAAGTCCTGATGGTGCCCCCTAGCAGGCTATGTAGGCCTTTGGGCTGAAGGTCTGGTGATGTAAGCCTCCCAAATTCGGGGAAGTCTCATGCAACCAAATTTGGTGAGGTTTGGAGAGTTTCTTAGGGCTGAGGCTGATTCCATGAATAGTCTTTCGAATTTGAACTTGCTACGGTGTATTATTGTAGCTTTCTTCCACCACATTCTGTAGCATGTATCCAGAGCATGGTCTGCAAGCCCCGAGTGGCTGTACTTGTGAAACCAGATGTAGTCCTTGTGTTCCGAAATTCTGATATTTGCTGTCCTGCCTGTTTGGTCAAAGTCAGACAGTTTACAGCTGCAAGGGACCTGGTATACACCAGGTAGGTCTAGGGGAAGTGGCTGGTCTTTAGTGGAGCAGATAATGGATGCCAATTTTCTGTATGGTCTGTAACAGGAGGTCAAGTCATGTATTTTTAAGATTTTGGTAATTTTTTCCGAGGTGCCTTGGATGTAGGGAATGGTGATGAATTTAGAGTAATCCTTGTTGTGAAGGGGGGGGGGGTTGTGGTTTGTTGGTTTCAACATTTTTTGGATTTTATCGGGGGGGGGGGGGTTAGCCATTGACTAAGAAAGTGTTGAGGATGTGATTTAGTTCAGCTTTTAGGGTCTTGTCATTTGAACTGATTAGCCCTGTTTTATAGTGTTTTCACCACTCCATATTATTGTGAGAGGGGGGTGGTGGGATTGTTGGTGAATGTACCTGCCTGTATGGGTGGGTTTTCTATAAACTGAGAAAACCAAGGTTCCATCAGGCTGGCAGGTGACTAGTGTGTCTAGGAAAGGGAGGCTGTTGTTTTCCCTCTTTTTCCTGAGTGAACTTGACTCTGGGGTGTTGGTTGTTTAAGTGTGTTAAGAAGGAGAGGAGTGTTTCAGAGCCATGTGGCCAAATAGCGAACACATCATCAACATAGCGAAACCATATGGTTGGTTTTTGTGGGGCAGAAGCTAAGGCTTTTTTCTTCAAAGGTCTCCATAAAGAAATTGGCCAAAGGTGGGGAGAGTGGTGAACCCATGGCTGTCTCCTCTATTTGTTTGTAGAATTTTCCCTGCCAAACGAAATAGCCTGAGTTCATTGTGAACTGAAATAGGGCTGAGATATCGGCAGAGAATTTAGCTTGAATTAGCTCTAAAGTTTCCTTGAGTGGGACATTTGTGAATAAGGAGGAGACGTCAAAGCTGACCATTATGTCAGTATGTTGGAGTGTAAGGTTTTCTATGCTGGCTTTGAAGTGGGCTGAGTTTTTTTATGTGTGATGGTGTGTTGCCAGTATAGTATGTGAGTGCTTTGGCCAAATGTTTAGCTAATTTGTATGTGGAGGAATCAATGCCATCCACTATAGCACATTTTCTTTATGCATATTTGGGAGTCCATACATAAATACGGGGAGAGCATAGAGTTAAACGGTTTTACTCTGTTAATAACTTCTACAGGCCAAGAAGTGACCTTCTTAAGGAGCCTGTGAAGTTTTCTGATTTGTGAGTTGGTGGGATTGTATTCGATAGGGAGGTAAGTAGCCCGATCTAATAGAAGAGCTTTAAGCTTACCTGTGTAGTCCGTTTGGTTAAGTACTACAGTTGCATTTCCCTTATCTGCTTTGGTGATAACTATTTCTTTATTATTCCTCATTTCCTGCAGAGCTTTATACTTCTTATTGGATACGTTGGTTCTTGGTGGTCTTGCTTTGGAGAGGATACAAGCTACACCCAGTCTTACACTGTTGGCGATTTGATTTGGAAGGTGAAGGATTCCATGTTCGATCTGGATCATAATATCCTCACTAGGTATTTTTTTGGGAGCAATGGCGAAGTTATGGCCACGTGAAAGCACGATGAGTGCTTCAGGCTTCAAGGTGACTGAAGAAAGATTGATTGGCAGGAAGTTTTGGACTGAAGGTATGGTTCTTTTTTAATTTTTCAAATTTTTTGATAAGTCGAACTCCGTATTTTCTCAAATTCTTTGTCTGCTGCGGTACACGAGACATCATGTAAAATAGACCAAAGCTCATGATTTAAAGTGCACAAGAGCTCTCCTTCAAGTGCATGGATAGCTTTGTTAATGGCAGCTAAGAGAAACCACGTTGCGGCAATTTTTTCCCGAAGCAAAGCGTGGTTATAGATACGGAGAGCTTTTTGTGAAACAAAATGGTGCTTAAAGTTTACACAATTTGGGATTACCTGATTATTACAGCAGCATTTTAGGAACGTCAGACGATTAAGTTGTCTAGATAACTTCAACTTCATTTTACCGTATTGGCAGGCCTTCCGTGCGATGGAATCTCCATGGATGATGGTAATTCTCGTAGTCGAGCTTATACGTTCTTTATGCATTATTAAATCATTTAAGGAATTGACAACGTATATAAGAATATAAATTAAATTACACTTTAATAAATATTTCCGATATTTCGGCAACGTCACGTTGCCATCTTCAAAAGGAACTTGCAAAAAAAAGGCACGTGCATGTAGGCACTACAACACAGTAACTGAGAATAAAGAGATGAAGTTATTGTTCTCCTAAAAGTCCTGATGTTGCCCCCTAGAGGGCTATGCAGGTGTTCTTGGCCATTGGGCTGAAGGTCTGCTGATGTAAGCCTCCCAAATTTGAGGCAGTCTCATGCAACCAAATTTGTTGAGGTTTCCATGAATAGTCTTTCGAATTTGAACTTGCTACAGTGTATTACTATAGATTTCTTCCACCGTATTCTGTGGTGTGTATCTAGAGCATGGTCTGCAAGACCCAAGTGGCTGTACTTGTGAAACTGGATGTAGGTCCTTGTGTTCCGAAATTCTGATATTCGCTGTCCTGCCTATTTGGCCAAAGTAAGACAGTTTACAGCTGCAAGGGACCTGGTATACACCAGGTAAGTCTAGGGGAAGTGGTTGGTCTTTAGTGGAGTGGATAAGGTATGCCAATTCACTATTTGGCCACATGGCTCTGATACACTCCTGTCCTTCTTAACAAACTTAAACAACCAACACCCCAGAATCAAGTTCACTCTGGAAAAAGAGGAAAACAACAGCCTCCCTTTCCTAGACACACTAGTCTCCTGCCAGTCTGATGGAACCTTGTTTTTCTCAGTTTATAGAAAACTCACCCATACAGGCAGGTACATTCACCAACAATTCCCCCCCCCTCACAACAATATGGAGTGGTGAAAACACTATACAACAAGGTTAAACTAATCAATTCAAACGACAAGGCCCTAAACGCTGAACTAAATCACATCCTCAATTCTTTCTCAGCCAATGGCTAACCCCCCCCCCACCATAAAATCCAAAAAATATTGACACCAACGAACCACAACTCCCTACCCACATTCACAACAAAGATTACTCTCTAAATCCATCACCACTCCCACATCCGAGGCACCTCGGAAAAAATTACCAAAATCTTAAAAATACATGACTTGACCTCCTGTTACAGACCATACAGAAAATTGGCATCCCCTTATCATAATAAATGTATAAAGGCCACAGAGAATGGGGAAATAAGAGTGTTTCATATAGATTGATTACAAGGATATGGGATACAGGATCATGGCTCAGACTGAAAGAAGTTGGTTTTCATACCACTACATAAGAAAGGTGATATGAAGACATTCAAGAACTATAGAACTATTAGTTTAATATCTCATGCAAGCAAAATTTTTATTGAAGATCACGCTAAATAGGATTGAGGCCAAAGTTGAGGCAGAGATGCCCGAGGAACAAGCAGGTTTTAGGAACGGTAAGGGCACCAGAGATCAAATCCTTTGCCTTAGACAGATTATAGAAAAATATAAAGAATTTAGACTCACTCTGGTAATGTGGTTCTTAGACTACTCTAAAGCTTTTGACTGTGTTGAGCATGTCAAACTGTGGGAAGTAATGAAAACAATGGGTTTTCCTCAACACACTATCAGGTTGATAGCTACCTTGTACATGGAACAAGAAGCCACGGTAAGAACAGGTGTTGGATTGACTGACTGGCTTCAAGTTGGAAAAGGAGTTATGCAAGGATGTTTGCTTTCTCCTCACTTGTTTAGTATATATGCAGAGGACATTGGTTGAGCTCAGAACAGGAATTAGGATAGGAGGTAGATTGATCAGTAATCTGAGATATTCTGATGATAACAGTACTCCTTTGTGATGACATGGAAGAACTAGAACTAATTCTTGACAAAGTTAATAAGATCAGTAATAACAGAGGACTTCAACTCAACCCTAGCAAGACAAAATTATGGTTCTAAAGGAAATACCAACAGAGAAGCTCTTGAGAAACAAGTGTACCTTAATGGAGAAAGAATTGAGGAAGTCAGCAAGTTTGAGTACCTGGGATCCATTATTAATATGAAGAATTGCTATTCAGAAGATGTCAGAAGAATGTTAGGAATCGCTAAAACAACAGTCAGAGACCTGTCTAAAATCTGGAAGGATGGATCTATCTCCATGGGAACAAGTTGAGGATTTTGGATGCAGTTATTTTTCCAACAGCGACTTATGGATGTGAGACTTGGAACTGAAAGAAGTCAGATAAGAAATGAATATCTACTTTTGAGATGTGGTGTTATAGAAGGCTGTTAAGGCTCCTTCAGGATATTGACAGAAGTTAAAATATTTTAGACACATAAAAAGGATGAAAGGGGGACTTCTCAGAACAGTAATAGAAGGTAAAGTTCCTGGAAAAAGAGGAAGGGATAGACCATCAATGAGATGGATGAATGATGTGTGTGAAGTGACTGATCTTCAGAGAGTTGAGACTGCCAGAAAAGCAAAAAACAAGACTACATGGTGAAGTCTGGTGTGGTGCATCACCAAGCATTGGAGTAACTGTACAGTATCTTTAGATGCCCAGTGAACATACAGAATAGAATCAATCAATCAAATTCTCTGTAACTCAGTTGATACAACTGAGCTCCTTGGTTAGAAAGACAAAGATAGAGGGTTTTTTCCTCCTGGAAACTCCTTTTCTCCTTGGGTTTTTTGTCCCTGAAGGCAGACAAACAGGCCCTGTGAACATACAGATCTACAGGCATAGATGGGTAGCATGCCAGCTGCATTAATTCAGCATGAGCCATAATCAGGAAACTCTATCCATCAGTGGCATTGCATGCCCATTTCAGTTGGGCGTACGCTGTCGTGTAGGTTAATGCAACCCGTGCTACAAAATTCATGTCGATTTGACCGTATGATTGCACTTTTATCGATGTATGAAATTTTAAGAGTGCATCAGCACTCATCTTAATTGGTCCAATGCAATTAACTGTAGGATAATTTTGAATACTTTAATTTATCAATTAATTATAACCAAATCTGTGTAGAGTGGGGGGGGGCAATGTGTTTCTTTTAAGATATCTTAGAAAACAATAATGAAAGAGGAGGATGAGGCTTACCTCCTTTGACTACAATCATACAATCTGCGAAAGCTCTAGTAGAAAATGGAACATTCAGTAGATCATCAACACCATTTCCCATTATTGTAAATATGGACAAAATATTATAAATTATTTATAGAAAACTAAATATTAAAAACTTGTCTATATCTGTGTCCTAAACATGTCAGTTCAAACTTCATGCACGCAAAACAGATGAAACTCAGAAAACAACAAAAAAAAAACTCATGACAATGTTCAACTGGATTAGTTGACACAATAACTAATCACACCCACTAATTTCTAGGTGCTATTGTCTCAGAACACATCCTGTCTCGCCTTCTGGGTGGTTTAAAGCCACAGGAATGCTAAGAATTTGACCTGCTGTACCATCTGTACGTCTGCTCAAAGGTGTCCATATTTGTGACCACAACTAGGCTATTAACGAATGTGATGCAATGTTTACGCGTCGAAAAGTGTCCTCTTCACGAAGCATTATTATATCGTGTTTAATGTTAGAATCACACGAAGCCAGGAAACAATTAGGGAGTCTTTAACAGGAATAAATGCAAAAATATAATATCAGTGATATTGCTATTCTGTGGGTATGCTCCACACACCTAGCACATCCTGAATATATGCCCTGCTATTCATCCTAAAGGGGATGGATGGATTGAAAAAGAAGAATCAATCAATAGGATGAAAATGCCCCATTGTAATTGGAATGAAAACAGAAACAGCTCAAAAAAATTTTACAATGATTTCCAATGCCAAATTCTGAGTCAAATCTACCATGTAATAACTTGCATTTGGCTGAAGAGATAAAATGAATTTTAGTCATTTTTGTGAAATTTATTATTATCATGATAATAATAATAATAATAGTCACCAAATAGGGGAACTTTTCTAAGCCTTTTTTTTTCATCTGTTCCCAAGTTAGTCAATCTCTGGCGATTTTTTTCTACTGGAAACTCAGGTTTTTGTCCCGTAAACTCAAGAAAGTTGACCCTAGAATTCGCACTATTTACTTTCTGATTTATATGCTATCTGATTTACCAATTTACTTTGGTAAATCAGATAGCAAAACGTAGTGTTAGGTTAAGGACCACGAAATAGTGGCATTTGTCAGCTGCCTATCTTCACTGGATGCCAGGTATAATTAATGATTGTCTTGGGCAGCTCTGATTGGGTACTAGTGGTGCAATCTCCAAAAGTTAGATAGGTCCAAATGACCTCGCCTAATCCCTATAGGGGAATAATAATAATAATTATTATTATTATTATTAAGTGCATTTCATGAAGAATGTACGGACTGAAGATTGCAGCTGTCAGGAATGTAGAGAAAACTCTGATAAGATGAAGAATATATTGGGCTGTTGTGAAACAACTTTCTCAAGAAGCATGTGAAAGAAGCAATTTGAGGCTAAAGAGTGTTAGATATGGCAACATACTTGTATAGTTAGAAGTTTCAGATAAAGATGTGATTGTTTTTTCATCAGGTGTCAGTGATCATGCTGTACTGACCTAGGAAGTAGCTAAACATAGGGATGTTCCAACTAGGTCATTTTACATGCTCAACTACAAAGCTAGAAAGTATGACAAACTCAGGAGAATACTATGTTTGGGCCCATGGTGATCCCATCAAACAATTTATTATTATTATCATCATTACACAGTTTTATAATTATTTATTACTATTATTATATTTCATAAGTTTCTATTATGCCCCCTCTTTTCTGCTTATCAACTAAAGTTTGTACCCACATACTTTCAACCTATCCTTCCACAGACATCACTAGCTTGGTAACTCATCTCTAAATCTTCTCTACCACTGCATGATCCCAAAAGAAAACAAAGTGACCAAATCTGTGCACAGTAGTCAAGATGTGGCCAAATCATAGCCTTATAAAGAGGAATAATAACTGCCTTGTCTTTATTTGTGTGTTTTTCAACATCCAAGTAATTCTTTCAGCTATTTTACCAACTTTTGTAATATGCCCTCTGAACTTCAACTTTCTGTCCACCATTATCCTCATGTTCCCTAGCTTCATCAGTTTCTTGCAATCCGGTACCATCAGTGCAACACACAATATGCAACCTTTTCAAACCAAAGTGCATTACCTGCATTTTGCAACATTAAATTAACAATCACTATCCTTTGCCCACAATGCCAATTTATTTAAATAATCATGCAGGATATCCACATCACCTTTATCAACTATTGCACCCCCCAAGTTTTGAATCATTAACTGCAAACAACTGAATATCCCCCTATAAATTTTTTCTCATATCATTGATATACAAATTAAATAGTGGCCCTAGTATAGAAACCTGAGGCAGTCCACTAGTCACCCTCATTCTCCTAGATTCTCCTCCATATACTAGTGTCTAGTATCTCCAGTGTCTGTCTGTCAGTCACACATCCCATCCATGCTACTAACTTCATGTCCATTCCCATTTGCTCCAACTTTTGTAATAGTTTTCCACGTGGTATTCTGTCAAAGGCAAGTTGTATCATGGCGTAGCCATTTCCTTTATCCAATTCTGCTTCACTTTATTATAAAATATGAATAATTTACTAAGACAGGACCTTTTACTACCTTTTATAAAGTCATGCTGCCCACTATATAGTATCATATTCCTATCCATCTACTGTTAGATTTTACTTTTAATCAACTTTTCCAATACTTTAACAACCACTCCTGATATATTAACTGGTCTGTAGTTAGCTACTTCTGTCTTGGAGCCACCTTTATATAAAGGAACTACCTTACCATTTTTTCACTCCCTTGCAACCTTGCTAGAGCTGAGACTTAGATTGAACAACTTCATCAGAGGCAATACTAATTTTCTTGCACATTCACATAGTGCATGCGCTGACATGCCATCCAAGTCCTACTGCTGTATTTGCCATTATATTTTTCAATATGCTGAACACCTCCTGTTCATCTATCTCAATTTTGACATCTCTGTCACATCAGCAACTGAAAAATCTTCACCCAGATGATCATTTTACACCTGTGTAAAATGATCACTCAGCAACTCAACTATTTCTTTTGCCTTTGTCACTTTCCTAACATCAGCATTGATTAAAGTCATCCTACCATAGTCATCTTCCTCTCACTTGCTACATAATAAAAAACTCTTTTGCCTTTTTGGGTTTTGGAAACTCTTTTGGATTTAGTTTGGTCTGCTCAGCTAATTTTCTATCATGATCTGATTTTGCCTTTCTTACCATACTAGTAATATTTCTTGCTGGCACTTTGTACTGCTCATGAGTATGCTGATTGCTTTTTTTTTTTTTAATATTCTGTCCACAGTGTTTTCTGGTTTTTTTTTTTTTTTTGCAGCCGTTGCTTTATATCTCTACTCATCCACTTAATCTCCACTTGGTTTATCCTCCTAATCTTGGTTATGAAGTCAGATGATACTGCTCTCTCAAACAATCTCTAACCATTTCCCATGCACTACTGACATTCCTTCCTTGTAGCTTCTCAAGCCATGGCACTGCTCCAAGATGCCTCTTAAGTCTGTCATACTTAAGAGGCATCATCGTTGAACTACCAGCATTATAGTTCAACATAAACTATTTCTCGACAGAAAATTCTGCATGTTTAGCAACTTCCTAGAATAAGACTGCATGGTGATTCTCCTTGAATGGAGGCAGAGCATCTACCTTGGATATGAATATATCTTCTGATGCTATTACAGATCCAGCACTCTCAAACCCATGGTCCCTTCAATAGCATGTTGTTTCAGATAATTATCCTGTATGGAAGATCTTGTAGCTTGGAATGTTTGAACATTATGAGGTTTCCAAAATGAAAAAGAGAAAAATGGGGTGTGATATCATTGGCAAAACAGTGGACAGGATTTGGAGAAGCAAAAACAGATAGAGATAACAGGCTAATATGGCAAGAATCCAGCTGAATAAAGTTCTATGAAGGAGGAGGAGAAGGAAGAAGAAGAAGGAGAGAGAGAAGGACATTAGTAAAAAAAAAAAAAAAAAAACAAGCTAGTAGTATATAATATAGTGGTCAAACCGGTATTAATATGTAAATTGAACAAATGAGTTAGAAATAAAACAGTTGGTCAAAGACTGGCAATCTCAAATTATTGTTATCATTATATAACACCAATATCATTATATCCTCCCCATGGAGTCAAGACTTATTGCAGGAGAGAAATCAATATCATACAACTCATCATCTACTTGACCCACCATGCTATACCATCTACTGCACACTAATACACTGCATTATCTGCCATCCACTAGTAGTATTTTTGTCTGTTAATTACAAGTGTTTACTGGTCCATTTGCAGGAAGAAAAAGCTAAAGGAAAATTCCTTCAGCTTTTTCTTTTGCAACCCCTATGTGAAGTATTTTACATTTGAAGGCTAACACCTTCAAATGTAAAAGTCCGTATAAAGATCTTTCTTGTTGTGATGAGAATCAAACTCAGGCCTTTCCAAATTTTCCAAATGAATGGTGCACTACAGAAAAAACAAAGGAGTCAATAGATGGTATCAATAGCTGAACCATATTAGCTAGCCCAAAGTTTAAAGCTAAATCTAAGGCTAATCTAAGATGTTAAGTCATTTAAACAAATGAGTGATGCAAGATTAACAAAACAAGTATTTGAAGCAAAAATGGCAGAAATGTCAATGTGAAAGGAAGTAAATGGTTGAAAACAAATCATGAAATACTGGAATGTCATGGTATTTAGTGCACTCCATGAAAGTATAAAAAATAATATGACATATTTGCTAACTGTCAACATGAACATTTCAGAATTCCATATACAGCTTAAAACATAATAAATGTACATTTTTCTTACTATGCACTTCCTCTATTATAGACTGGCTATGATATTTAAGTTTACTTACTTTCCACATTTTAAGTGGTGAAAACTGGAAGAATGAACACCAAGAAGCAATTTACAATATTGCTCTCCTGCCATCTGTTGACTAACAGCTAAACATTTCTGCAATTCAGCCAATGTATATTCTTCTGAGAAAGCTGAAGTACTATATAAATAAGTGATAAAAATTCCATGTATTAAAATTTAATTGCAAAGAAACAAACAAAAAACCTTCAAAGATTTAAAGCAGTGTCTTAACTTAATCTTGATAAAAAAAAAAATTAAAAAAATAAAAAAATCATCATCATCATCATCATGAAATTCCTGACATGTACCCTCAAGGAGTATACAGGATACGATAGTACTACATGAAAAATTTACATCATTACTAACTTTCTATCTACAATTTTCCTCCAAATCAGCCTTACATGTCAATACTCCTACATTATCAGACCTTATATTTCTATCGTCTAAGGCACTTTGTACCGCATCAATCCACCTATATCTTGGTCTTCCTCTGGGTCGTTTTCCTGCCAACCTGGCAGAGAACACTTGTTTTGCTAATCTTTTCTTGCCCATTCTGTTTAAGGGGTGTTTAAGGGTCAAAGCTTTATAATTGAGAGGAGACCTCCACATAGCCTTTCAAGTAATGCAGAGAACCGACCAGGGCTTCTGACCTAATGTCCAATCCTCACCTTCTCGTGGTGCACGCTGTTAGGTATCTACCTAGATACTGAACAAACGAGGATGGGCTGGCAATTTGGAATTCAGCCAATCAAATTGTATTCTTATTGGCTTAAACCAATATACAATATATATATATATATATACATATATATTGTATATTGGTTTAAGCCAATAAGAATAAGCATTCCAACGAAACTAGTTGTGTTTTAATTAAAGTTTTATCTTACCTTATCTCGGTGTTCCTATTCAGTAAAATTATGATTTAAAAAAAAAAATATATATATATATATATATATATATATATATATATATATATATGGGGTGCTTACGAGTCAAAGCTGTATAACAGTGGAGACCTCCACATAGCCTTCAAAGGAATGCAGAGAACCGACCAGGGCTTCTGACCTATGTCCAATTCTCACCTTCTCATGGTGCACCCTGTTGGGTATCTACCTGGATACTGAACGAACGAGGATGGGCCGGCAATTTGGGATTTAGCCGACCAAATTGTATTCTTATTGGCTTAAAACAATATACAAAATGATGGTACAACATGACAAAATTTCATGCCGGCTGTGGCGTTGCCCGGTTAAACAAGGCCCCTGTTGTTTTTGCCAGGGAACCAGGGCAAACAGCGAAAAGTCAGCTACTGGAACAAATCTGAAAATAAACCCCAACATCATCACCAGAGTTAAAGATCGGTACTATCAACATAAGAAGCCTGAATGGCAAAGAAATGGAGCTGGCTGAGGAATTAGACAAGTACCAGATTGACATAATACGGGTGATTGAAACAAAAAAACAAAAAAAAGTGAGATCTTTCTGAGCAATAAATACAAAATGTTATATTCAGGCAATGATAATCAAGGAAAAGAAGGAGTAGCCATAGTATTCAACACCAAATACAAGGCTAATCTTCTTGAATGGCAGGCAATCTCAGGGATATGGGCAAATATCTGAATGGGGAATTGGATAATGAGACTTATTTGTGCCTATGGTCCCAAAGAAGGTTCTACTAAGGTAGAAGTGGGGGAATTTTTTGAGGCTTTAAAGAAAACAACTGACACAATGAAAAAGGAAAAGTTGGTCCTTGTTAGGGATTCTGAATACCAGAGTAGGAAATAATTGTCAGACATACAAAAATATTTTGGAAAAATTTGGAGAAAAGAGCAAAGCTAATAATAATGGCAAATACCTGTTGGATTTCTGTTCACGACATGGACTGGTTATTACTAACACCATGTTCCAACATAAAAATGTGCACAAATTCACATGGAGAGAAGAGGCAAGAAATAAGAAAAATCTCATTGACTATGTTATTGTTGATAGTGATGTTTTCTCCCTGGTGCAGGACACCAGAGTGTACAGAGGATTTGAAATCGAAAGTGATCACTATTTAGTCTTTAGCAGGATAAAACTGAATTTCATATTGAAAAGAATAACATGTAAGAAAGTTTTAAAGTGAATAAAAGTTGAGCAGCTCTCAGATATGAACTGTAGACTAAAATACATAAAGATTATTGAAGGAAAAATGAAAGAGTTTTTGAGAACAGGAACCAAACCTTGGAGATTCAGTGGCAAGCCTTGAAGAAAACCCTTGATTCAGCTAGAGAGGCATGTTGTGAAGTTGTCTGCAAAGATAGAAAAATCGGAACTCCATGGTGGACACGGGAAGTTAAAGTGAGAGTAAAGGAAAAGAAGAAAGAGTATCAAAAGTTTCTCGCAAATAAGTCAGCTTGTGCTCTTGGAGATTACAGAGACAAATGTAAGAAAGCTAAACACTGTGTAAAACTAGCTAAATAAAAGTCATGGGAGGACTTTGGCAAGAACATAGAAAATAAATATCAAGAAGGTGGCAAAATATTCTGGAGGTTGTTGAAGAAGCTTAGGAATGGAGGAAAGAGTGCTGTAAAAGGAGTTAGAGATGATAAAGGTGACATGAAAATAGGAGAAAAAGATATCCTTGAAGTATGGAGTAATTACTTCGAAAAATTGCTAAATGAAATAAGCAGTGATAGCACAGTGTTAAAAACACTCAACAGGCATATAGCCAGGAATACATATCCATACTTGAAGTAGAAAAAGCCATCAAAGGCTTGAAATGTGGAAAGGGAACAAGGGTAGATGATATTCGACGAAATGCTGAAGTATGGTAGTATAAAAGTCACAGTGGCTGCACTGCATAGTTAAAAAAGGTAGGACAGAGGGACGAATTCCCGATGATTGGAGTAGAGCTCTCATAGTACCCATATATAAAAAAGGGAAATAAAACTGAATTTGAGAATTACAGAGGTAATTCTCTACTGAGTGTTCCCGGCAAGATTTATGCAAGTATACTTGAGAAACGGTTGAGAAGAATTGTGGACGAAAAGCTTTGGTGAAGAACAAGCTGGATTCAGGCCAAATAGAGGCTGTCAGGATCAGATTTTCACTTTAAGACAAATAGCTGAGAAAGAATAGGAATATAATGACGATCTGTATTTAAGTTTTGTCGATGTGGAAAAGGCATATGACAAGGTGCCAAGAAGCTATTCAATACGCTACAGTTATATGGTGTCAATGGGCCATTACATCAAGCAATACTTAGTCTTTATTTGAGTTGTAAGTCAGCAGTTAGAACTGAAGGAAGAGGGGAGATATGATAGAGACCTACAAGTTGGTAAGGGGTTGTTATAGGATCAATGGTGGAGAAGTTCTACAGCAAATAGTGGAAGATCAGGGGAGAACCAGAGGTCATCCCTGGAAACTATATAAAGAGGGTGTGAGTAGGGGAGTGAGAGGCAGGTTTTTTTTCGTGCAGAATTGTGAATGATTGGAATGCCTTGCCTGAGAGTGTGGTGTCTGGAAGGAGTTTGAATGTGTTTAAGACCCGGTATGATGAGATGTGTGTGAGATAAAAGGACCTCCTAGATGAGTCTTTGACTCCATGAGGTCTTGTTTAATAATAATAATAATAATATAATAATAAATCTGGTGTGAGACAAGGACGTACATTATCTATATGGATCACATTATGAAGGAAAGTGGTATTAAAAATGATATCAGAATTGGAGATGTTAATGTCAGTTCTTTGCTTTATGCAGACGATGTTAAACTTCTAAATAAATCCACTACAAGCATGCAAGATTCTCTGACTAAATTAAATAACTGTTGTAATAGATATGGTATGAAGGTCAGCAATAAAAAGACAAAGATGACGAAAATAGGTAGAATCGTTGAAAATGTCAACTGCATTGTGAACGGAGAAACTGTGGACCAAGCAAAACATTTCAGTTACTTAGGCACGAATTTTAGTGAAGATCATCATCATCAAATTCCTGCTATGTACCCTCTAGGGGTGTACAGGACATGATAGTACTACATGAAAAATTTACATCATTACTAACTTCTTATCTACAATTTTTCTCCAAATCAGTCTGTTACTTGTCAAGACTCCAACATTACCAGATCTTATATTTCTATCGTCTATGGCACTTTGTACCGTATCAATACGCCTATATCTTGGTCTTCCTCTGGGTCGTTTTCCTGCCAACTTGGCAGAGAACACTTGTTTTGCTAATCATTCCTCGCTCATTCTGTTTAAGTGACCATACCACCTGAGATTAGCTCTGCTAACGCATTCCTGGATGCTGACAATGTCAAGTTCTTTCCTAATATTCTCGTTTTTAATATGATAGTGCCATTGATGCCATCTGTTCACGCCTCTAATCTTTCTCAGGACTCTCATATCTGCGGTCTCTAGTCTTTGGTCAAGTGTTTTGTTTTACTTCTGACCCAGCTCTCAGATCCATAAGTTAAAACTGATTTGAACACTGTCTTGTATACAGCTAATTTAGTGTTCCGACTAATTTCTCTCTTATTCCATATGAATTTATTCAATTGACTTCCTACCATACCAGCTATGTTGATTCTGTTGTCTATTTCCATATTTAATTTACCATCTTCACTAACAATCGTGCCTAAGTAGCTGAAATGTTTTACTTGTTCCACAGGTTCTCCATTCACACCACAGTTGACATTTTCAATTATTCTGCCTATTTTCATTGTCTTTGTCTTTTTATTGCTGACCTTCATACCAAATCTATTACAACAGTTATTCAATTAAGTCAGAGAATCTTGCAGATTTGTGGCGGACTTATTTAGAAGTATAACATTGTCCGCATAAAGCAAAGAGCTGACATTAACATCTCCAATTTTGATAACCTGTTTAATACTACTTTCCTTCATAATGTGATATATATAGATAATGAATAACAGAAGGGATAATGTACATCCTTGTCTCACACCAGATTTAACATTAAACCATCTTCCTGTACTTCCTTCAATTCTAACTGCTGACTTACAACTCAAATAAAGACTAAGTATTGCTTGATATAATGCCCTATTGACACCATATAACTGTAGCGTATCGAATAGCTTCTCTCTTGGCACCATGTCATATGCCTTTTCCAAATCGACAAAACTTAAATATAGATGTTTGTTATATTCCCATGATTTCTCTACTATTTGTCGTAAGGTGAAGATCTGATCCTGACAGCTTCTATTTGACCTGAATCCAGCTTGTTCTTCACCAAGCTTTTCTTCTACAATTCTTCTCAACCATTTCTCAAGTATACTTGCATATATATTACCAGGAACACTCAATAGGGATATACCTCTGTAATTCTCACATTCAGTTTTATTTCCCTTTTTATATATGGGTACTAGGAGAGCTCTACTCCAATCATCTGGAATCCGTCCCTCTGTCCAGGCATTCTGAACTATGCAGTGCAGCCACCGTAAGACTTTTATACCACCATACTTCAGCATTTCTGGTTGAATATCATCTACTACTGCTGCCTTTCCACAGTTCAAGCCTTTGATGGCTTTTTTCTACTTAAAGTATAGATATGTATTCTTGACTGAATGCCTGGTCAGTGGTTTTTATCACTGTGCTGTCATCACTGCTTGTTTCATTTGGCAAATTTTCAAAGTAATTACTCCATACTTCAAGGATATCTTTTTATCCTGTTTTCATTTCACTTTTATCATCTCTAACTCCTTTTACAGCACTCTTTCCTCCATTCCTAAGCTTCTTCAACAACCTCCAGAATATTTTGCCACCTTCTTGATATTTATTTTCTATGTTCTTGCCAAAGTCCTCCCATGACTTTTGTTTAGCTGGTTTTACACAGTGTTTAGCTTTCTTACATTTGTCTCTGTATTCTCTAAGAGAACAAGATGACTTTTTTGCCAGGAACTTTTGATATGCTTTCTTCTTTTCCTTCACTGCCTCTTTAACTTCCTGTGTCCACCATGGAGTTCTAATTTTTCTATCCTTGCAAACAACTTCACAACATGCCTCTCTAGCTGAATCAATCAGGGTTTTCTTCAAGGCTTGCCACTGAATCTCCAAGGTTTGGTTCCTATTCTCAAACTCTTTCATTTTTCCTTCAATAATCTTTATGTATTTTAGTCTACAGTTCACATCTGAGAGCTGCTCAACTTTTATTCGCTTTAAAACTTTCTTACATTCTTTTCAATATGAAATTCAATTTTATCCTGCTGAAGACTAAATAGTGATCACTTCCAATTTCAAAACCTGCGTACACTCTGGTGTCCTGCACCAGGGAGAAAACATCACTAGCAACAATAACATAGTCAATGAGACTTTTCTTATTCCTTGCCTCTTCTCTCCATGTGAATTTGTGCACATTTTTATGTTGGAACATGGTGTTAGTAATAACCAGTCCATGTCCTGAGGAGAAATCCAATAGGTATTTGCCATTATTATTAGCTTTGATCTTTTCTCCAAATTTTCCGAAAACATTTTTGTTTGTCTGATAATCACTTCCTACTCTGCTATTTAGATCCCCAACAAGGACCAACTTTTACTTTTTCATTTTGTCAGTAGCTTTCTCTAGAGCCTCAAAAAATTCCTCCACTTCTACCTTAGTAGAACCTTCTGTGGGACCATAGGCACAAATAAGTCTCATTGTCCAGTTCCCCATTCTGATATTTGCCCAAATCACTCTACTTGAGACTGCCTGCCATTCAAGAAGATGAGCCTCGTATTTTGTGTTGAATACTATGGTAAATTAAATATGGAAATAGACAACAGAATCAATAAAGGTGGTATGGTAGGCAGTCAACTGAATAAATTTATATGTAATAAGAGAGAAATTAGCCAAAACACTAAAATTAGCTGTATACAGGACAGTGTTCAAGCCAATTTTAACTTATGGATCTGAGAGCTGGATGAGAAGTGAAACACTTGACCAAAGACTAGAGACCGCAGATATGAGAGTCCTGAGAAAGATTAGAGGCGTGAACAGATGGCATCAGTGGCAATATCATATTAAAAACAAGGATATCTAACAAGGATAAAACTAGTCCCGAGCGGGTGGAAAGAGGGGAAAATAGTTCCACTGCATAAAGGTGGTTCCAAGACTGCTGTAGTAAATTACCGACCGATTAGCATATCAGGAATCATTGTCAAGGTCTTAGAGAAAATAGTCAAGAGGAAAATATAAGATGGGATAGAAGAAAATGGGATACTGTATCGGGGACAGCATGGTTTTGTGAAGGGTAGGTCATGCCTCAGTAACTTGCTCACGTATTATAACACAGTGACGGCTGAACTGGATAAGGGTAATGGGTTTACGGTGATTCTACTGGACCTTGCCAAGGCCTTTGACAGGATTCCACATGGAATTCTAATCAGTAAATTGCAGCATATGGGAATGGACATAGGGTTGGTGAGATGGGTAGGAGGGTGGTTGACGGAGAGATATCAGAGAGTGGTTTACTCGGGAGTAGAGTCCACAAGACGGCCTGTGACTAGTGGTGTGCCACAAGGATCTGTTCTTGGACCACTGCTGTTTAATTTGTTCATAAATGATATAGGAAATGATCTGAGAGGAACAGTTCATTTGTTTGCGGATGATGCAAAGTTGGGTAGGGCAATAGTGAATGCAGATGACATCAAAATTTTGCAGGATGATTTGGATAGATTGGAGGTCTGGGCAAAGGAGAATGGATGTCAGTTTAATGTGGCAAAATGTAAGGTTATGCATTTTGGGGTGAAAAGATTGGCGGCAGTTTACTGCATTGGTGGAACCGTGATCCAGGAAATTGATGAGGCACGAGATTTAGGAGTGTTGGTAGATAAGGAATTGAAATTTAGGGGACACATTGCAAAAGTGACCAAAACAGCTCATCAAATCACTTGGTTGCTGAAGAATACGATGACAAGCAGAGACAAGCAGGTTATTGTTCCTCTATATCGAGCCTTGATAAGACCCCATCTAGACTACTGTGCTCAGATTTGGTCACCTAGGTTTCTTCTTGATGGGGAGGAGGTGGAGAGGATCCAGAAGCGAGTGACCAAGATGATTGCAGGTCTGTGGAATGAACCGTATGAGAACAGGTTGAGGATTTGTGGGTTGCAAAAATTGGTTGATAGGTGGAGGAGGGGAGATATGATTGAGACATTCAAATTACTGAAGGGTTTCTATAAAATTGATTCAGAAGATATTTTTGAGAACAGGGCTGGTTGTGGGAGGACTAGGGGACATCCATGGAAACTGGGCAAAAGTGTGGTTAGTAAAGGTGTTAGAGCTGGGTTCTTTACTTTTAGAGTAGTGAATGAGTGGAATGCGCTCCCTGAGTCTGTGGTGGATGCTGTGACAGTGAATGAGTTTAAGGCGAGGTATGATAGATACTGTATGAATGTCAAATAGTTGTGATGAATATGATTTGGGGCCTCCCTCGATGAGTCCAATGACTCCCTGGAGTTGCCCGTAATAATAGTAATAATAATAATAGATATTAGGAAAGAACTTGACATTGTCAGCATCCAGGAATGGGTTAGCAAAGCTAATCTCAGGTGGTATGGTCACTTAAACAGAATGGGAGAGGAAAGATTAGCAAAACAAGTGTTCTCTGCCAGGCTTGCAGGAAAACGACCCAGAGGAAGACTAAGATATAGGTGGATTGATACAGTACAAAGTGCCTTAGACGACAGAAATATAAGATCTGATAAATAATATAATCACGTAAATACTAGAAAGATATTTAATTAACCAAATATTTCGGTCTGGAAATAGCAGCCCATCTTCGGTGGCACTACATAACTAGTTTTAAAATATATATATATACAAGGTGGAACACTAACAATAGATCATTTAAAAATAGAACAAGCTGCGTGATGTTATATCACTAAGTATTAAAGGGAATATTTTTAAGCAGAGACATGATTGAAATAAAGATATTAATTAATAATATTAAATAACATAAAAGTAATATGAATTAATGAGTTATTCTGATCACACTTTCCCAGATTTTTGATATAGATATACAGTCATTCCAATTCAGGTTAGGATGATGGAGTAAGGCCTCTACGCTTTCTTTGAATAAATGTTCAAATTTATAACAGGATCTATGTAAGAGGTGAGTTTTTGACCAAAGGATGTTGTGGTTAGTTTCAATCCCGTGCTGAGCCAATCCAGATTTTTCAGGTTTGTTGTGATGAATGGAGGATTGATGTTCTTGGATTCTTTTTGAAGAGAACGTCCAGTTTGTCAAAAATAGGAGAGATCATAGTTGCAGGGAATTTGATAAACTCCAGGAAGAGACATAGTTGAGCGTTTGTCTTTAGGAGAAGGAAAATGGGAAGAGAATTTGTTAATAGGTGAATACGTGGCTGTTAGCTCATATTTCTTAAGAATTCTTGCGATAGGTTCTGAAATCCCGGAGATGTATGGAATTGGAACTCGATGTATTGAATCTTTGTTGTTTTGTGGTTGATTATAAGAATCGAGATCTTGAGTACTCTTTTCGGAAAAAGCCATTGAGATCAACTATGTCTCTTCCTGGAGTTTATCAAATTCCCAGCAACTGTGATCTCACCTATTTTGGACAAACTGGATGTTCTCTTGAAAAAAGAATCCAAGAACATCAATCCTCCATTCATCACAACAAACCTGAAAAATCTGGATTGGCTCAGCACGGGATTGAAACTAACTACAACATCCTTTGGTCAAAAACTCACCTCTTATATAGATCCCATTATAAATTTGAACGTTTATTCAAAGAAAGCGTAGAGGCCTTACTCCATCGTCCTAACCTGAATCGGAATGACTGTATATCTATATCAAAAATCTGGGAAAGTGTAATCAGGATAACTCATTAATTCATATTAATTTTATGTTATTTAATATTATTAATTAATATCTTTATTTCAATCATGTTTCTGCTTAAAAATATTCCCTTTAATACTTAGTGATATAACATCACACAGCTTGTTCTATTTTTAAATGATCTATTGTTAGTATTCCACCTTGTATATATATATATTTTTAAAACTGTTCTTATAGTGCTACTGAAGATGGTCTGCTATTTCCAGACCGAAATATTTGGTTAATTAAATATCTTTCTTGTGTTTACGTGATTATATTATTCAGTCTTTATATCACAAGTATCCTTAAAACATCAAGATCTGATAAAGTTGGAGTCTTGACAAGTAACAGACTGATTTGGAGGAAAATTGTAGATAGAAAGTTAGTAATGATGTAAATTTTTCATGTAGTACTATCATATCCTGTACACCCCCTATACATGTCAGTGGTGTACAGGATGATGATAGTATCATCATCATCCTGTATGATGATTGATGATGATGTAGATATATATATATATATAAGAATCACATAACAAAAAGAGATACAAAGAACCTTTATGTTACTTAACTGATAATTAAATCAAATCAAAACTGATGCAAGTAACAAGCTTCAGAGACAGTTTGGAACTATAGTATGGAATGAGGAGTTGAGTGCAAAGAAAATAAATGCTCCTTGGGAATCGACAAAGAAAAACTTAACAGCATCGATGTATGAATGTATTCCAAAGGTGAAAACGTTGAATAAGGTAGGTGTTGGATGAATGAGAGGATTAAACATAAAATCCAGAAGAAAAACAAGAAGGCACTTTGGAGACAGCACAAGATGAATAATGGTAATAATCAGCTGTACAGAGTGTATAAAGATTAGGTCAGGAAAGTAATTCAGTTGGTAAGGACAGCAAAAGTTCAATATGAGCAGATATTAGCAAAAAAAAACCTTGGGATGTTTTTTTTTTTTTTTTTTTTTTTGATATGTAGCAAGCAGAAAGAAAAATGATTATGGTAAGATGATGTTAGTGGATGAAAGTGAGAGATTGGTAAATGCTGTAAAGAACATAGTGGAGGTATTCAGTAAGCAGTTCATCAGGTTATTTCAATCCTCAGTGTGGAATCTCAAGTGTAGACAATGAATTGTAAGAAGACTAATGGTGAGCAAGCAAGAGGTATATGGGGAGTTAAGCTTTGTTGCTAGATGTTGATAAGGCAACAAGACTTGATGACATATCACCAAATGTCTTAATGGAATGTTCCAAGGAGTTAGCATCAGCCTTGGCCTACCTATTTAACAAGTCTTAGGAGTAGAAAGCAAAATTGTTCCAGTTCACAAAGTGGTGATAAGGCTACAATAGGCTGATCTGTATATCTTAGGTATACAGATATGCTAATCTGTATAATTTAGGTATTGGAGAGATTGGTGAGATATAGGATACAAACATGGGTTGATAACAGTGGTATTCTTTGTGCTTGTCACCATGAGTTTGCTAAAGGGAGGTTACGTTTTACCTACTTGTTTATATACTATAACAAGATGATGAATGTATTGGACAAGGGAGATGAATATACAGTGGTATATTTAGATTTTGCAAAGGCTTTTGATAGACTGCCACACCACAAGTCGGTAATTAAACTGAAGTAGATAGGACTGGATATGGGGAGTTAAGCTAACGCTCAGATAGGTATCAGCAAGTTGTGCAGTGGTATAGTATTGCTCGAGAGGAAAGTCACTAGTGGTGTGCCGTCTGTTTTGGGACTATTGTTATTTAATTTGTATGTTAATGATACTGAAATGGTTTAAACTGGTGATATACAACTGTCTGAAGATGATGCAAAACTGGGGGAGAATGAAGAGGAATCAAGCAGTTCTGATTAATAACGTTCTTAAATTTAGTAGACAACAATGGGATGCAAAGTATACACTTGGTGGGAAAATTTTGGAAGAAGTTGAGGAGACAAGAGACCTTGTAGTGCTTGTGGAAAAGGATCTGAAGTTCAGAGGTAACATTGCAGAAATTGAAGTCGCGACATGGGATAATGGCAATGATGCAGAGGACCTTAACATGCAGAAATAAAGAGGTTCTAATTTCACTGTGTAAGGCCTTAATCAGTCCTCGTATGGATTACTGTGCAGAGATTTGTTCCTCTGGTTTTCAGGGTGGTGAGGATATACTGGAAAGGATCGAGAGGAGACTGACTAAGGTGGTAACTTGTCTCTGGGATGCAGAACAGATTGAGGGAATGCAGTTTGCAAAGCCTTGTGAATAGGAGGAGGAGATGGGATATGAATGAGGCATTTTAGTTGATAAAGGGTTGCTACCACATTAATGTGGAAGAAATTTTTCACACAACAGAGAAAAAGGACATCTCTGGAAGCTGTATAAGGACTGTGTGAGCAGGTTCTTTGCATGGAGAGTGGTTGGTGTGTGTGTGTGTGTGTATGTGGAGTTTTACACTTATGGTAAAAAGTGCCTTAGAAGATAGAAATATAAGATCTGACAATTTTGAAGCCTTGACATGTAACAGATTGATTTGGAGGAAAATTTGTAGATAGGAAGTTAGTAATGATATAAATTTTTCATGTAGTACTATCATATCCTATAATAAATTTAGTTTAATCCTTTATCCAAGTGTGAGCAAACAAAGTTTGCGCCTGAAAGTATCTTCAGGACTGGGTTAAGGTGGTACAACACCAGGGCAACTCGTTGCAAAGGTGGAGCAAGCTACCAACACTCCTATCTCAGTATCTCCTATAATGTCTCCTATAAAGCAAAACACATCTCCTTGCAGATATGTCTAATGTTATGCATTAAGGGAAGGGCCACTACCCAGACTAGTTTCGACCTTTATTGAGGTCTCTTCAGTGGGAGCCAGGCCCAAGTGGAGATAATGTTATGCATTAAGGGAAGGGCCACTACCCAGACTAGTTTCGACCTTTATTGAGGTCTCTTCAGTGGGAGCCAGGCCCAAGTGGAGATATCAGGTAGAAGCATTAGCAGGTCATCTCTACCTATAGGAATTGCCAACTGGTGTGCCACCCTTTTTTATAATTTACTCTGGATTTAGAGAAAGATGTTGAAAGTTTATTTTTCACTTGGCTAGAGTATAATAAATTTAGTCTAATCTTTTATCCAAGTGTGAGCAAACAAAGTTTGCGCCTGAAAGTATCTTCAGGACTGGGTTAAGGTGGTACAACACCAGGGCAACTCGTTGCAAAGGTGGGCTGATATCTCCACTTGGGCCTGGCTCCCACTGAAGAGACCGCAATAAAGGTCGAAACTAGTCTGGGTAGTGGCCCTTCCCTTAATGCATAACATTAGACATATCCGCAAGGAGATGTGTTTTGCATTATAGGAGATACTGAGATAGGAGTGTTGGTAACTTCCTCCACCTTTGCAATGAGTTGCCCTGGTGTTGTACCACCTTAACCCAGTCCTGAAGATACTTTCAGGCGCAAACTTTGTTTGCTCACACTTGGATAAAGGATTAAACTAAATTTATTATACTCTAACCAAGTGAAAAATAAACTTTCAACTATCATATCCTGTACACCCATTGAGGGTAAATGTCAGGAATTTTATGATGATGATGAATACAAGTTGGTCGGCTAAGTCCCAAATTGCCAGCTCATCTTCATTCGTTCAGTATCCAGGCAGATACCTAACAGAGTGCACCACGAGAAGGTGAGGACTGGATATTAGGTCAGAAGACCTGGTTGGTTTTCTGCATCTCCTCTCTGTTATACAGCTTTGACCCTTAAGCACCCCCAGAATATATTTTAAAAAAACACTAATGAAAGAGAATGATGTATTTGATTATTAGTTACTATACTTGACTTAATAAAAGATCTAAAGAATAGCTAATATAAGGAAGAGAAAGAATAGGCATGAATAAAAATACTTTCAGTACTGTAAAATTGGTTATGAATAATTTACATCTGTGGTATTACATGTGTGCTTGTGTTTTAAGTATCTTGGGATGAAGTGAAGAATATGTGAATCTATAAACTCTAGACTTTCATATTTGCATTTATGATGGGCATCATTTAAAAAAAAAAAACTTATGAATAGATGGAAAGAGATTTGTTTGCAAAATATAAGTTCACTAATAGTCACTATATTGCAGACACAAGAAAAATAGATAGTTTTATTGTATCACTGAATAAGTTTCTGAGATCTTTGCAGCTTGTGTAATATATTTATCAACAAATAGTGCAATTAGAGACAATGGGATAAAAACGGCACTAGCTAATGAACCATGTCTCCTCCCACAGAAACTAGACTCACGCAAAACCATTTGTTGTACAGCCAAACACAGCATCTAACTAAAAACAACTGTCCCAACATTCGTCCAAATTTTCAATTACATGAAACAAGTTTCTGTTCAATTGCATTTGTTCAATTTTCAATGTCATTAAAACAGATCACGAGTGCCACTTAGCTCTTTGCTTTATGCAAATGATAATCTTCTCCTAAAAACACATCTAGTGCAAGTCTCTAGGATTCACTAACTAAATTGAATAACAACTGTAACAAATTTGGCATGAAATATAGCAATAAAAAGACCAAAACTATGAAAATAGGCAGGAGCATAGAAAACTTCAGCTGCATTCTGAATGGAGATCCTATGGAACAAGTAAAATATTTCAGCTATTTAGGCACAGTTTCTAATGAAAATGGCAGGTTAAATCTGGAAATAGACAACAGAATAAAGCAAAGCTGGTATGGTAGGTAGCGAGTTGAATAAATTGATCTGGAATAAGAGAAAAATTAGCCAAAACACCAAACTAGCAGTATACAAAACAGTTTAAACCATTATTAAGTTAGGCATCTGAGAATTGGGTTAGAATAGAGCACTTGATCAAATAGACACCACAGATATGAGGGTTCTGAGAAAAATTACAGGAGTGAACCAACTTCATCAATGGCAGAATCATATAAAAATGAAGATATTTAGAAAGGAACTTGACATTATTAGCATTCAAGAATATGTCAGCAGAGCTAATCTAAGGTGGTATGGCCACTTAAATAGAATGGGTGAAGAAAAATTAGCAAAATGGGAAGACCAAGGTCTAGGTGGATTGATTCGGTCAGAAGTGCCTTAGAAGCATGAAATGTTAGATGTGACAATATTGGAGTACTCACAAGTAACAGACTGATTTGGAGAAAATTGTTGATAGCAGATTAATAATAATATAAACTTAATCATGTACTATCATAGTAACCTAAATACTCCTTAGGGGTACATATCATGAAATTGATGATGAATAAAAAACTGGCCCATGGCCAAAGCTCTTAAAAGCTGCTATAATGAAAGCAAAAATTCAGTGGAAAGTATGTTTTGTTTTTCATAGATAGCGAGCACTCAGAACACTTTGCAATGAAGTCACATCATTCACAGTAGATCTCAGGTTGTGAAATACCATACTGTCATTTGATATGGATAACAGAAAGGAAATAAAGCTATGTTGGCTTTATATGGAAATGATTATTTTCTGTTATAAATAATATGTGATGGATGGGTGATTTTTCTGGAATTTTTTTTTTAAATCGAAGCACAAGATCTTAGTCTTTGTACACATAATGTAAATAATATCACTATACATTAAATCATTACTAAAAATTTAAAATTTTTATTTAAAACTAAAAATTTTAAATTTTTACTTTTAAAGTTTTAAAATTTTAAAGTTTTTAAATCTCACAAAATAAGTTTTAAAAAATCCATAATTAACTTACCTTACTGTAAAAGGCTGATCCCAGTTAAGAATTTTGAAATAAAAATGAAAGTATCTTAACATCCACATTAAAAATGCATCAACAGCAGATAGCCTTTAAAAAAAAAGAGAAAGAAAAAAATATATATATATATACACCCTCTGTCCAAAAAGAAACCGAACTTTTGATTGAAAATAAAACACAGGCCAATTATAATTATTCAAATCACTTATTTTAATCAACATACTCTCCCTGAGCTTTGATACAGCGTTTGGCACAGTCAGTTAATTTGTTAAATGAGTTTTTTATATCGGTTTTTGGGATACTGTTGAGGGTCGTGGTTACTGCAGCTTGAATGTTTTCAATGGTGTCGTATCGCTTTCCTTTCATCGGCAAATGAAGTCGGGGGCAAGAGAAAGAAGTCACAGAGTGCTAAATCAGGTGAATACGGCGAGTGATCAAACACACAAACTTGGTTTTTGCTCAAAAACTGTCTAACAATGTTCGAACGATGAGATGGTGCATTATCGTGCAAAAGTGACCAGCAGCCTGCATCACGATATTCATGCCACACGCGACGAATTCTCACTATCAATCACTTTAAAACTTCAAGATAAAACTCACCATTGACCATTTGGCCAGGCGGAATGAATTCATTGTGGATAATGCCCTTGGAATCGTAGAAGCAAATCAGCATAGTCTTTACTTTTGATTTCTCCAAGCAAATGTTTTTCGGATGCCCCTCTTCTGTTGGTCTCCACTCAGCACTTTGTTATCCTTACAAGCAGTTTTAATGAAGTCCTTGCAGTGTTCAACTTGATACATTTTTTGGTCGTCAGTCAACTTGTGGAGAACAAATCACGAATTCAATTTACGAAGGCCCAAACTCTCGGTCAAAATATTGTGCACATTTCAGTTTGGAATCCCCAATTCATCTTCAATCAATCTCACGGACGATTTTGGGGGTTTTTTTTGATGAAATCACACACTTTTTGGATGTTAACTTCGCTCAGTCCAGTTTTTGAATGGCCCAGCTTTTTGTCGTCCTCAAGCGTCTCATGACCACTTTGAAATCGCTTAAACCACTCATAAACTTGAGTATGGGTTAAGCATTCATCACTGTATGCTTTTTGAAGCATTTGATGCGTTTAGGTAAAACTTTTACCAAGTTGAACACAAAAGTCAATCGCAGCTCTCTGTTTGAAACTCATTTTCCGCCCATTCGTCAAAAACACACTGTCACTCTTGGCACTATAATTCGGCTTCTAATGAAACAAATGTCATAAACAGTTGACACAACACTAATAAAGGTTGCCACTTTCGACAACAAAAATATACAACAGGTGGCACCACTAGTTTCTTCTATTTTCGAAACATTTGGGTTCTTTTGGGACAGAGGGTGTATAATCAACATATTTCCATCAGTGAGTTGAATTCTTTTTAAATATTTTATATATCAAGTGATATTAAATTGTCATTATTGCAAGTGCTCATATTACATAAATAGCAGAAAAAAGTAAAACATATTTACCAGCTTAGGGAGCTAAGCAGATAATGTTTCCACTCTCTGACCAACAAGATGTGGGTTCAGATGGTTTGGATCACCTACCCATATAACACAAGTGTCAGTGAGAGTCTTCTGGTGCAAGACCACCCTGCTTAATGGATGTATGAAGTGTTTCAAAAAGTATTATGCTTGCTTTCCACACACGCACACTAGAGTTCTCTCTAGATGGTTTGTGATATGAAAAAGCAATTATGCTAACAAGTCTGGGAAAGAGCCATAATACATGTATTAAAGTGTTCTACGGCATGTTCTTTCTAATCTAGCAAAACATTCAATATGCACTTTACACTATTCAATATTGAATAGTTTAAAACATTGAGCAAAGTCAGCAAATAAGTCTACATTATTCAACAACCAAGTCAGTTAGACAAATTCAAATAATGTGACATACTAAATATCCTACTATACATTCAGTATTCAGGCAAGAATTCAGCTGCCACTGTTGATAAAACAGAGATGGACTCTTGATGATACAGAGTGAGGCACCATCCCATATGAAAATGACCTCAAGGCATGTGTTGTGAAAGAAACTAAGTCTGGAGTTTCTTCTAATAGCTGGAATTATGGGACATGAAAGACAGAAAAACAGTGGATGTAAGGATGAGAAAGAGACTATTAAAAAACAAGATGAGAGATGAGAAAGAATGAGGAGTGGAATGTAATGGAATGCTGTTTATAGAAAATTGTATTTTTCCATACACACATCAAATAATGAAGTTAGGAAGCTAAAAATAAATGTAACATATATGCACACAAGAACAGAATGTAAGCAATACATAGTGTGACTATTCAACCCAGCTTTCTTGTATGGGTTCATGAGGATTATTTGGTGCCTTAAGCCAAGAAAACTCAGTTATGATGATAGGAGAATAGCAAATAGGACCAAATGACTAATCAAAACATTAAATAAGTTTTCAAAGAAGACAAACTTGGCTGTGACAGGCCTTTGAACCTAACATGCAAGAGAAAATGGAAATGTGAATGGAATTCTGAATGTTATTTCCATTAGTTTGTTCAATATCTACAGTGAATAAAATATATTATTATTATTATTCAGGTACTGTCAACATTGTCAGTTACAATGGGAGCCATCCAAAACTGACATTGTCAGCATAATGCAAAGTTGAGGATGGTTATCAGTATCAAGTGATATCAATATTGAGTCCCTTAGGAAGTTTTAAATAGCCTATTAGATTGGACAGAAAAATGGGGTTACCATACTGATACCTATATTGAACACTAATTACAGTTACATGCTACATAATGTAGAAATGTAAGTAGTGTTACTGTATTGATGAAACTATGCTCCAAGAAAGGATAAGATTTGGAGGGAAATGTGCATGTGTGCACATTTCCCTCCTATCACTCCTATTCCCCCCCTCCCTCTCCTCACAGTGTCTGTGAGGAGAGGGAGGGGGGGAATAGGAGTGATACATATGTTCACAGGACACAGTACATGAGTTAAAAGACCATGCAGACATTAATGCTAATATAGTCACTGGCAAATAGAGATAAGGAAGTAGCTGTTCCCTGTACAGGGCATTGATCAGACCACTCTATGGAATATCAACTTCACATATGAATCTACTGAATGTGTTTCTTGAAGAGAGACTGTTTTCTTCAAGGTGTATAACCTTGAAGAAAACAGTGTGATGATGGCTATTCTAAAGAGAACACAGGCAGATGGAATGAAAGAAGCCGACAAGTTGGTATGGTAAGCATGAAGGAGAACTATTTATTTTTATTATTATTATTATTATTATTTATTATTATTTCCCAAGACCTCATGGAGTCAAAGACTCATCTGGGAGGTCCTTTTATCACACACACACACACACACACACACCTCATCATACCGTGTCTTAAACACACTCAAACTCCTTACAGACACCACACTCTCAGGCAAGGCATTCCAATCATTCACAACTCTGCACGAAAAAAACCTGCCTCTCACTCCCCTACTCACACCCTCTTTATACAGTTTCCAGGGATGACCTCTGGTTCTCCTCTGATCTCCCATTATTCTCTGTAGAACTTCTCCACCATTGATCTTATAACAACCCCTTACCAACTTGTAGGTCTCTATCATATCTCCCCTCTTCCTTCTCTCCACCAGACTCTGCAAATTACATCTTCTCAATCTTTCCTCATACTCAACATTCCAGAGGTCAGAAACTACCTTAGTCAGTCACCTTTGGACCCTTTCCAACATCTCTTCATCCTGAAAACCTGGTGACCAAATCTGGGCACAATAGTCCATGTGTGGCCTAATCAAAGCTTTATACAATGGAACAAGAATTTCCCTACTTCTACACGTCAGTGTCCTCTGCATCATTTCCAGAAGTCTTTGTGTTGTCTTCACAATTTTGGCGATGTGTCCCCTAAATTTTAGATCCTTATCCACTATCATCCCCAGATCTCTTATTTCCTCTACCTCCAACAATATATTCTCACCAAGCATAAATTCTGCATCCCATCTTTGTTTTCCAAATTTTAAAACCTTACATTTTGCAACATTGAACTCACATCCCCATTTGCTTGCCCATGTTGGATCCTACTTCTTCTCAATCTATACTTTGGATTCGATATATGGTTATTACGATGTTCTTAACTAGTTGATAGGTTGCAAGTTGATTTCTAATTCAAATATAAAGAAAATTTATATTTAAAGACTGCGCCACTTTATGTCTGAATTAGTTCAAGAATTGAAGATAAACCAACTCTTAACCACCTTTCCCTTATATGTTGTTATTATATATACTGACTGAGTATATTTAACTTACTTAATTTACCCACTTTGGTTCGAATATTTTATGAATGGTGTAGTAAAAGAGATTCAGGCAAATTACAACTTTTGATTAACAAAAACAAACATTAATTTTAAAATCACAAATTTTACACTTAACTTCAAATCAGTAATTAAGATATCACAAATATTTTAGCTTCTCTGATAAGTACAATCATACAAACTCAGACAATGGTAAATCTGTTATCTCTATAATACAGTCTTCTCACAGTTCCTTAAGTTCCAAATACAATAAAAATTGCAGTAACACCTCTTCACAAACAAACACTTTTAATTTTACACTTCAGCTAATTCTCCGCAATAGTTACTGTTAGTATAAGGAAATTCTAGGATGAAACTCACACACTTCTCTGTATAGAAATATTAAAGTTTGCAATAATCTTACTGATAATCTTCTTTCTTCATTAACTTATACACAAACACTTTTTATAACCATAAACATTTTAAACAGTATACAGCACTTATTAAAATAAATCTTCTAAGCAATAACTGAATTAATCATCAGTCACAATACACATAAACAAACGTTCTTGCATGAAGTTCTACTGATCACTCATGAATTAAGGCAATACACAATAATTCCTTATCATGAGGTTTTATATGCACAGTTGTTCATTCCTCCTGCATTCAAATAATTCTTTAGGCACTATAATTCTAAACACAGCTAACGGTAAACTTCAACTTTACAGCCTCTACTATTCTCTAGTAACTTCGTGCTTTGCTTCAAGGTTCCGTATGTCCTTGAAAGGTCGGCGCTGAAATTAAATCTCAACTCAAGTATCGCTAGTCTATTTAATAGTTTCTCAGCTGTTTTCCGTAGCTGTAATTGTTATTCTACAACTTATTAGCTAACTGCTTCTCGACTAGTAGACTTAAATTAGCTGCTTGAGTGACTTGTCGACTCTCTAATATCACACTCTGATTCCCCGAATGCTGAATGTTCCGATTCCAACCGAATGCCAATTTCTCTCTTTTCTCTCTCTAATCTCTATTTTCAGCGTTCTTCCTCGGTTATATATCCGTTCTTCCTGCCTAAATTGTTCTCGTGATCTCTTTAACTAAAACTCTTTTCAATCAACATTCTCCTCACGCACTGTTCCAAACTCGCGCTCACTCACTTACATACGTCTCCATGACAACAAAACAAAACATAATAAAATTGAGCTATTGCATAACGTTAAGTTTCTACAAATAGGAATAAATAGAGAATATTTACATTTCAATTAATGTGCAGTTAAATTATCAAATACAAGTTCTTATAATATTAATATAGTAATAAATAAAATAGCTTAATAATATTTAATACAGTCTTTTCATTATTAATACATATATCTCTGATTAATTAATTAAATATCAGATAAAATTAAAGGTAGTTATATGAATATTAAATTATAAACAAGTGATTTACATTAATTAATTACAAGTCTAGCCTTTGTATGGTAGATTATGTTAAATGTGAATGAAGAACAAAAACATACAAAATAATTTCATTCACAGTTTAACACTCAATCACTCAATTTATTCAAGTCTTCTTGCAAGGCCACAACATCTTCACTACTCTTTATGGTTCGTCCCAACTTTGCATCATCTGCAAACAACTCAATATCTCCATCCAAATCTTCGCCAATATCATTAATGTACAAGTTAAATAGTAATGGCCCTAAAACAGACCCCTGAGGCACTCCACTAGTGACTTTCCTTTTCCTGGATATCGCACTCCATACACAACTTGTTGATACCTATCAGATAGCCAGTCTCCAATCCAATGCACTAATCTAATATCCAACCCCATCTGCTCTAATTTGACTGTCAACTTATCATGAAGTACTCTATCAAAAGCATTTGCGAAATCCAAGTATATTACTGTGTATCCTTCTCCTCTGTCCAAGGAAGCAGTCACCTTATTGTAATAAGTAAGTAGATTACTAAAACATGATCTCCCTTTAGCAAATCTATGCTGTCCATCAAAGATAATACCATTGTTGTCAACCCAATTCTGGATCCTAGTTCTCACAAGCTTCTCCAACAACTTAACTACAACACCTGACACACAGATAGACCTATAGTTTGATGCTTGAGTTCAATCACCTCCTTTATGAAGTGGAACAATCTTGTCCTCCTTCCACTCCTTAGAAACTTGATCCAGTGTAAGACGTATTAAAAAATATGTCAAAGCTGGCATCAACTCCCTGGCACATTCCTTCAGAATACGTGGTGATAAATTATGTGTTGTAAGGTAAGCTGTGAGCAAGGATATCCTTTCTCAAAAAATGCTGTGATCTCGAGATTATTCCCAACTTCACAAAGCTGATGGAAACAATTTAATAAGATTTAATTTTATGTAAGTCATTCGTCTTTGTAAATGATTCATATTATAAATCATTCCTATTTTAAAAAGAAAACTTACACTACATAATAAAAAATTAGAATTTCAATATATAAAATATTTTCTATATGTCATACTTAAGGAAATGCAAAAAGACTGGTGTCCATCCTTCCTTCATGACAGTCTTTAAAGCATGTTCTGCAAAAAATAAATTTATAAATATATATGTATAGATATATTTACATATTTAAATAAACTTGTTCCTGTTGGAATTTCTTTCCTGATAATAACAGTTTGCTCTTAGTGTTAAAAAAAGTTATATATATATATATATATATATATATATATATATATATATATATATATATATATATATATATTAAATAAACTATAGTGGTAATTATTGTTATTATAATTATTATCATACCTCAACTTAAATGCATTCACTATCCCTGCACTCACCACACTCTCAGGCAATGCATTCCAATCACCCATCATTCTCCATGCAAAAAATCTCCTCCTCATTCCCATACTCACACCCACCTTATACAGCTTCCAGGGATGACTTCTCATTCCCTTCTCCAGATATTCTATGAAAAATCTCATCAATGTTAATCTGATAATTACCCCTTACCAACTTATATGTGTTGATCATGTCTCCCCTCTTCCTTCTATCCACTAGGCTCTGTAATTTGCATTCTCTCAATCTGTCCTCATATTCAACATTCCAGAGACCAGAAACCAATTTAGTCAATCATCTCTGCACCCTCTCCAACATCTCATCATCCTTTTGAAAACCTGGCAATATGGATCAGGTCGCAGAGTAATCCATGAGTGGCCTGATCAAAGCCTTGTACAATGGAATCGAAATACCCTTACTTCTACATGTCAGTGTTATCCACATCATTCCCATAATCCACTGTGTTCTCCTCACAATTTTAGCAAAATGTCCACGAAAGTTCAAATCCCTATCCACCATCACCCCCCCCCAGATCTTTCATTCCCTCTACCTCCTCTAAAAAATCCCCACCAATCCTATACTCTGCATCCCATCTTTATTTTCCAAATTTTAAAATCTTCAGTTTGCAATATTCAAACAATATTCAAAAATAGAGCAATGTAGTTTTGCAAGAGGACCTAAATAGGTCCTCTTACAAAACTACATCTGCTCTATTTTCATAACTCTCTCCAACTCATCATCTGCAAACAACTGTATATCACCATTTAAGTCCTTTCCAATGTCACTTAAATATAAATTAAACAACAATGGCTAAAAACAGACCCCTGGAGAATGCCACTATTGATGTTCCTTTTCTGGGATATCGCTCCCTACATACACAACCTACTGATACCTATCAATAGGTTGTGTATTTAACGACTAGTTTGTCATGTGGCAATCTACTGAAAGCTTTGGCAAAACTAAATGTACTAACGTATATGCTGTCTGTCCTCATATTCAACATTCCATCCCTTCTTGTCCAAGGTATTTGTCACCTTGTTATAATAAGTAAGCAGATTGCTAAAACACGATTTTCCTTTAACAAACCCATGCTGTCCATTAAAGAGAATTTGACTACTGTCAATCCAGTTCTGAATCTCTGTCCTCACTAGCTCTTCAAACACCTTGACCACAACTACAGATTGGCCTATAATTCGAAAATTGATCTTATCACTCCCCTTTATGAAGTCCCATGGCCTTGTTGACATCAAGTTTACTCAATTCCTCATATACCTCCTGCTCACTCACTATCTTTGTTTCCTCCCCCATTCCCACTGCTCTCAAGTTCTGCATTATGTTGCAATCATAAGGATGGAATACTTTAATGAACTGTTCATTAAACATCTCTACTATATCCACCTCAGTGTTTATCATTCTCCCATTACCACTAACTAACATCATCCTTCCATAATCATTTTTCCTTCTACTGGCAACATATTGAAAAACTAGCGAAGATTTCATTTAGCATAATTTGCTAACTGCTGCTTATACCACAATTTTGCTACCCTTACTAAAGGAGTTACCTTCCTTGCTTGTTCTTTGTAATGCTCATGTAACTGATTATCTCCACTCATCTTGTGCCACCTCCACAATGTCATTATCTTCTAGATTGCATACTTCACCTCTTCAGTCATCCATTTTACACCTACCTTATTTAATCTCCTGACCTTTGGAATTCACTCAGTCATTGCCTCTGCCAGATACTTCCTGAGTAGAGACCAAGCAGTAATGATTTCCTTCCCATGCAGTTCCTCATTCCAACTTTTCCTTTTTCATTATGTCAGTTGCTTTCTCTAAAGCCTCAAAAAAATTCCTCCACTTCTACCTTAGTAGAACCTTCTGTGGGACCATAGGCACAAATAAATCTCATTGTCCAGTTCCCCATTCTCATATTTGTCCACATCACTATACTTGAGACTGCCTGCCATTCAAGAAGATTAGCCTCGTATTTAGTGTTGAATATTATGGCTATGCCTTCTTTTCCTTGATTGTCATTGCCTAAATATAACATTTTGTATTTATTGCTCAGAAAGATCTCATCAGTTTTTACCTTTTTTGTTTCAGTCATCCCTATTATGTTGATCTGGTACTTATCCAATTCCTCAGCTTGCTCCATTTCTTTGCCATTCAGGCTTCTTATGTTGATAGTACAAATCTTGAACTCTGGTGATGTTGAGTTCAAGATTGTTGGGTGGCTTTTAGGATTTGTTCCAGTAGCTGACTTTTCGATGTTTGCCCTGGTTCCCTGGCGAAAACAACGGGGGCCTTGTTTAACCAGGTGACACCCCAGCCAGCATGAAATTCTGTCATGTTATACCATCATTTGAAAATTTTGTTTAAGTCAATAAGAATACAATTTAGTCGGCTAAATCCAAAATTGCCATCCCATCCTTGTCTGTTCAGTATCCAGGTAGATACCTAACAGGGTGCAAAATGAGAAGGTGAGGATTGGACATTATGTCAGAAGCCTGAGTCGGTTCTCTGCATTCCTTTGAAGGTTATCTGGAGGTCTCCTCTCAGTTTTATAGTTTTGACCCTTAAGCACCCCGAAATTACCTATATTTATATTTTATATATATAAATATAAAATTATATTTACCTATATAGTAGTTAATTGGTTTTATATTCAGGAATTGTAAAATTTCTTCATTTGTTTTATGGTTCCACTTGGTATATCAGCTGTTTTTCTGAAAAATTTCATTTCTGCTGCTAGAATCCATTTTCATTCTTCTTTTTCATGGTCCATGTTTCACTTACATATAATAAAATTGGTTTAGAGAGAACGTTATATAGTCTGATTCTAGTTTGTTTTTGTACCAGGGATAGCTTAAATGTATTATTTATCATGCCGTTTGCATTAACAAAATTTGATATTTTAATGTGTGCAAAGAGAAACAGAACTGCTGAGAAAGGAGATGGAAGGAATGAAAACTGAGTTCAGGAAGATTAATGAAGATCTTAGGAAGATAGCGTGAAAGGAACTTGAGTAGATGTAAAAGAACAGCAGCAGAACAAGGGAAAGAGGAAGGCTAGAAAATTAGTGTGACAGGGGATGAGAGAAAGGTGAGAGAATGGGAGAGGCAGTAAAGAAAGGAAACTGCAGAAAGTCAATCAAGTGTGGAAGCAAGGGATATAGAGATGAGGGAGAGTGGAAGAGGAACAAGAGAGAGAGTGAGAGAGAGAGAGAGAGAGAGAGAGTGAGAGAGATTAGAAGCCATAAGAGTTCAAGGATGCCAGTGAGAGAAGGATGAATGAATCTCTTCAAAGTGTCATGTACGGAGATTCGCCGGTTTGGGCTGTGCAGAGTAGAGCGACAGAAGAATGTTTGCCTAGTGGAATGACAGAGAGTGTAGCAATGGCAGTGAAGAGGGGTGAAAGTGTAGAGGAGATGGTAATGGTTGGGACAAATGACTTGAGAGGTAGCATGAATTGCAAGGCACAAGATTTGAGGTTGAGACTGTAGAAAATGTGTCCAAGGAAGATGGTGAGTATGTTGCCTTGGTCGATAGCGAGAATGTGCAGGTAAAGAAGCAAGAAAAAAGAAAAGTGGATGTATGGAGTACGTTTGAGAACAGAAGGGAGCCATATACAAGAAATAGATGGCATTTGAATACTGAAGGACACAGGCATTTGGAGAGGAGACTGTTGAAAGTTTATTTTTCACTTGGTCAGACTATAATAAATTTAGTTTAATCCTTTATCCAAGTGTGTGCAAACAAAGTTTGCGCCTGAAAGTATCTTCAGGACCAAGTGAAAAATAAACTTTCAACATCTTTCTCTAAATCCAGAGTAATTTAATAAAAAGGTGGCACACCGTTTGGCAGCTCCTAGCTCCTATAGGAGGAGATGACCTTGCTAATGCTTCTGTCTTGGTATCTCCACTTGGGCCTGGCTCCCACTGAGGAGACCTCAATAAAGGTCGAAACTAGTCTGGGTAGTGGCCCTTCCCTTAATGCATAACATTATACATATCTGCAAGGAGATGTGTTTTGCATTATGGGAGATATCAAGATAGGAGTGTTGGTAGCTTGCTCCACCTTTGCAAGGAGTCGCCCGGTGTTGTACCACTTTACCCCAGTCCTGAAGATACTTTCAGGTGCAAACTTTGTTTGCACACACTTGGATAAAGGATTAAACTAAATTTATTATAGAGGAGACTGTTGTTTTCTGGGCAAGTGAGTGATCAGGGCAGAAACTAGAAATGCTCAGGTCAAATGTTGCAGGGATGGTCTCATGTGGGATTAATGGCTCGAGAAATGAGGGAGGAAGGGTGTGTACACTATATTAAAGACCCAGGTAAAGTATTAGGGGAGTAATAATGGCTATAAGAATACTGGCAATACACTGGTTTTTCTGTATACAAATGCTAGGAGCATTAAAAATAAAGAGAATGAGCTTGTGGCATTGACTGACTCAGTCTCTCCAGAGGTTGCATCTTTTTCATATTGTGACAGGATTGGGAAGGTAAATGTAGTGGTAAATGTGATAAGAGGTAAAATGTGCACTCTCAGGTTGGAGAATCTCAGTGGAAATAATGACTTTGAGAGTATATAGTGTGAGATGGATGTTTATAAGGCAAGATATTTAGTTTGCTACAGACCAGCAGATGGTAATGAGCAGGAAATGTTTAGGCAAATTAGTTTGGCAAGTGGAAAATGAGTGGTCATTATGGCAGACTACAACTATAGTGATATAAAATGAGCAGAGGAGGAAGCAAGAGAACCTGGGTTGATTATGAATAGAGATTTGAAGTTCTGAGGAGATCTTGGTAAGGTTGTGAAGACATCTCAGAGAACTGTGGCAAAGTTTACTAGAAGCAAGAGGGGATATAATTGAAAAATTTAAGCAACCGAGTAGTTATTATTGCATTAATACTGAGGAGATTTTTCATATGATAGAATGAGTGGAAAAAAGCAAAGACAAGGGGGGGGGTGACCACCTGTGGAAGTTGCAAAAGAAGGTAGTGAGTTTATTTATTTTATTCGTTCCTCAGCTGCCTCTTAGGACTAGTTGAACCCTCCTAACGAGAAATTAAATACTATATCCTATGACTGTAGCCTGTGTGTGTGTTCATGGGGCTGGTTTTCCTGTCTGCTTGCAGGATGAAAAACCACAGATAAACTGGGGAAAAACCCTCCTTTCCACGCCCAAGACCAGCTAACTTGCTATGACTGAGAAAGATCCTCAAGCTCCTCACATTGTCGACAGGAATCGAACCTAGGACATTCCTTCCCCAGGATGTTTTTTGGCAACTATGTGCTTCACAATCAGGCATATGGTTGCGAAGCGTATAGTCACTAGGCTAACTGCATAGACAAGTAGTGAGTAAAAGGGTAAGAAGTTTTTTTTTTTTTGTTTGTTTGTTTTTTTGCAGGGAGAGTTGTAGAAGCATTCAATGCATTGCCTGAAGGGTGATAAATGTGCAGACTGTGGATGAGTCTATGTAGTGGTATAATAGACTTTGTGTTGAATAGTTTTGACCTCCCCATGATAAGTCTTGTGACTCCATGGAGGTCAGGAAAAAAAAAAGAATAATAAGAAGAATATTTGTATCTTTTTCATCTTCATATGATAAGTCACATCCCAGGTATTTTAAAGTATTTACTTGTTCTAATATTTTATTATCTATCATTATTTTATTTCTTATTGACTTTTCTTCTTTGAAAGTCTTTATTTTTGTTTTTACTTTTGATATTCTCATATTATATTGTTTCTGAAATTTTATTTAATAATTTTACTTATCTCTGTGGATCATCTAATGTAGCTAATACAATCTGATCATCTGCAAATAATAGTCTATCTTTATTTGTATACCAAATGGTTTATGCTGTTTCCAGATTTTATATATATGTATGAAGATTCATTGACTCGGTTGAAATACATATTGTAAAAATAGAGTTGAATGACTTAAACTGAGAGTTAAGTAAAAAAGGTTAAATACTAAAACATGACTAGTTTCAGCTTATAACAGCCTTCATCAGGTGACATTATAAAAGAAAAGAAAAAACACTAAATACTGAAGCTTAAAGAAACTATGAACAACACAGAGAGTCTCTATACATAATTAGGGTGAAAACATTGTAGTTGTATTTAAAGCTGTTCTTTCGTTTGTTGCACTGTTGGAAGAGTGCATGCTTGCAGCATCACATGAGCGCCAGTACCTGATTACTGATGAATGGCTATCTGGGAGGTTGTAGCTCAAGCTATTATTTAGATGTTCTGGGTTGAGGATGATTTCCCTAGATTCTACGATTTTTCTCTCCATTTCATCATGGCAAAGAAAAATGTTGATAGATCTGTCACAGTGGACTGTATGACTTGGGTTATCATCATTAGGATCAGCCGAGAAAAGAATATATATATATATATATATTTCTGTACTTCTCTTGATATCTTTCCATTCTGATATTTGTTCTAATTTGACTGCTATTTTATTTCCTGTGTATATTTTTTGAATAGACTGTAAAAGCTAGTTTGGCATATTCAGATTAGTTAGTAAATTAATTTTGTCTGCTAATATTGTTAAAGGCTTTTTCATAATCAATGAAGATCATTATGTGTTTGTTTCTTTTGAAATTCTCTTCTCTTTTTGATTAATATTTTTAGAGTGGAAATGGAGTCCATGCAAGGGCTTTTCCGAATCCATTCTGTTCTAGTAGTTTGACCGTCCACAATAATGTTTAGTTTCCTTTTAATATTCCTGCATATATTTTGTACCTTGCATTTAACAGACTAATTCCCCTAGAGTTATTGCAGTCATTTTTATTTCCTTTTATTATAAACTGGAATAACCAGTGTTTTTTCCAAGAGTTTGGAGTTTTTCCAGAATCCAGACAGATTAAAGAATTCCAGAAGTCTTACATTAAATTTTCCACTTGCATTTTTGTACAATTCCTTGTTTATATTGTCTTCTCCTGATGTTTTCCTATTTTTTATCTTATTTATTGTATTTTTTATTTTGTATTAATACACAATTAATCATCATCAACTATTCATTATATATATAATACACTTTAAACTGCTAAATACTTACCTTTTATATCACTTAGCATGATTGGATGATCAGTTTTAATTTTGGAAGAGTGAATAACCTTTGCTTCTTTATTTGTCTCCAGATAATCAACATACACTTCTTCTTCATCAATGCCTTCATCTGAGGTCCTGATATATAAATACTTTTATTAGGCTGATTATGCAGTATTACTGTACAAACATTTCACTCAGGAATAGCAAACTAATGCTATGTAAACTACTGAAATAATTTCTAATAAAAAAAAAACAGTAGTGTATTTAAACTACTATAGTAGTTCCAGAGATAGAAAATGAAGGGTACAGTAATTTTCAGAAGACTAAGATTAAAGGAGAGTGCAAGTGGGGGGAAGTGGAACAGAATTAAGTCTGTCAAAAGATGATGTTGAAGAAACGAACTATGGCAATGAATTTAAGGAAATTTGGTGAGAGGGAGACGAACAGGTTTCTAAGAAGCCATCTAACCTGGAGTGTTTTAGACTATTAAGCCTAAAACATAATAGGAAAGAGGAGATGATCATACCTCTCAATAACACAAACTAAAGTTTTGAAATAAAAGATAAATGACTACAGATTCTACTCTAGCAGAGGAACTTGAATTCACTGTAGTGACATCATCTGGCAGTCATTCCAAAAAAAAAAAAAAGTTCATCACACCTCATATAGTATATAAGAAATTCAACGACACAGTATGATTTTTCATTCCTCATCAAACTTGTTGAATCCTTAGAGTGTCTTCCACTCTACCCAAAAACTAAACCACCTTCTTATATCAGCTGAAAAGCCTAAGAAAATATTTCTCAAATCTTTGAGTAACAATAATGTTCATTCAGTAACTTAATGGTTAACTACAGGGCATGATGAACTACAATATTTGTATAAAAAAGCAGTCTGAATGAAACAAATATATATTAAAAAACAAATATATATATCATTGCATTACTTTTAATGTCTGAGTGATCCACTGAGCTATTTTGCTCATTTCTGCAATATACTCTCTGAACTTTAACTCTTTATTTACCATCACACCCCAAATCCTTTGAGGGAATGTAAATACCCTCAACTCCATGGAAGTTGCTATAATAATATTTCATCCTATTCACCTCTACCTCCCACCATACCATCTCAAAACCACTGCTTATTTTCCCCTTGCATTTCCACTTGTTGCAGGCACAACTGCTATCATCAATAACACTCCCCTAACACTGTCTCCACTGTTCTTTTTTTGAAAAACATCAAAACTCTCCATTTCTAATTTCTATCCAAATATATTTCATTTATTCCAACAACTTTTAAGCAAATGAACCCAATCAATGTAACAACTTTGTCCTCCTAATTTCTGATACATTAGCATTTTAAACACAGTAATTCATTTCTAGATCTATAACCAGTCAAACTTCTTTACACCTGTCGTCAACCATTGCTCTCTTTCACCATCAAACTCAATTTTTCTCAGATTCAAATGTTCCCCCTTGCACTACATGCCAATCAGTTTCTCTGTTGATCATCATTATATATAGACATGCACAAAATTTGATTATATTCATAGAAATGCATAATCACAAATAAAATATATTATTTATTCCAGCATAAGACTTTTGATGTAATAGAAATATAGGGTAATTAATTTATGGATAAATAATATAAATAGATTATGACTATGTGATTAAAACATGTTAGACACAATAATAAATTTATTGATAGCAACAAATATTTTGTAATGAAATTAAGTTAACCCATAACAGTAAGTGCTGCAAACTAGAAGGATCATATCAAACAGATAATTAATCATGATTAGTTTATTTAATTAATGGTTTTAATCAGATAATGTATAATTTTTGATATTTGCAAAGGATGAGAATCTAACAAATTTTCAGAACAGAAAGACAATCATTATTATTATTATGTGACACCTCCAGGGAGTCCAAAGACTCATCGAGGGAGGACACCTACTCTACACATCTCTGTCTCTACCAACTACAACTAACCACAACTACACCAACGCCATCGTTCTGAATTAAATTCTGATGGTGTAACAAGGAGTTTGTAGCGATATAAAAGAGCAGTTTAAACTTATCTCTTTGAAGAGATGTTCCTATTTAAACTGTTTAGCCTATGGAGTAGGCTATTTGACTCCAGTGGATACTACATTCAATCTCAATACTATGTTAGGCAAGATTCAACTTTTGAAGTTTAAGGTGCAGTACTGATTTTCACTAATATATTTTTTTTTCCTAATAGAGAGTCTGAACACAGTATATATCAAATTACATCCACAAAAAAATTTGGTGAATAGCAGCTAGAGATGGAGGCTAAAGCTAAAGTCAGTGTTTTATGCACTGCTTTGGAAAGAAGCCTATGGACATCATAGTATGATGAACAAACATCCACGGCGACACCAACTTAATGAGATGTAAGACCTCGAGAAAGATGCTGGAAGTTTTTTTTCTATTTATTATGTAAGACCTCCTTTTGCTGCAATGACTGCAGCAATCTTATAAGGCATAATTTCCATAAGCATATGATAGCAATCAATTGGAATGTTGGACCATTCTTTCTGTAGGCATGTAATGAGGACCTGGACTGTTGTGGGGTGGACATCCCTTGATCTCACCTGATGCTCCAGTTCATCCCAAAGACATTCAGCATGGTTGAGATCAGGGCTCTGTGAAGGCAAATATGGTGACATTCATTTGCACAAACCATGCAGTTATAGCAGCAGCCTTATGACACAGTGCAATGTCTTGCTGAAAGAGACATTGTAATGTCCACAATGTTCATATACCTCTCAGAGTTCAATGTTTGTGGCACCACAAACAGAGATCCAAGGCCAAACCAGGAAAAACAGCACCATACCATCACACAGCCACTTCCAAATTTCATAGTTTGGGTTATGCACTCTGGCAAGAAGCATTATGCCCACACCCATCGATCTGCTTGGTAGAGGGTATAGTGTGATTTGTTGCTCCATAACACAGCCTTCCAAGCTTCCACATCCCACTATACACATTCTTTGTACCACTGAAAATGATACTGCATGTTGGTATGTAGGGCTTGCATACTGTAGTCCTACTGTAAAACTCGATGTAGCTTGGAAATACCCTTTTGGAAATGCACTTTTACATCGATTTTTACAGAGGTCAAGTCCCATGAGAATGTTACAAAAATAACATTGTTTGTCTCTATATGTTTTATGCTAAATATTACTGTAAATAACCCTATGGGAATTAAATGTATTTACTCCTTTAACAAGAATATTTTAGAATGTCAAAAACAAAGGCAATGCTTTGCCACGGAACTTTGTATAATAGCTCTATATGAGGGCATAAGAAAGTTGTTTATGATTTTAGTGTATGAGAAAGTTGCTTACAAGCTCTGCACATAAACACCTTCAAAGTCAGTGCCTGAGAGATCTGAAAGCTTCAGACAAGTTTCCGCTGCCCGACAAGATACGATCAAAGGAGTGCATGGAGAAGAAGAAAGAACAGGTCAGTCTTAAAAGAACATCAAGGAGTCGTGCCGAATTCTTCAGGGGTTACAACCTTTCGTGCAAGGTCCCAGAGAAGGTGCAATAAAAAGGGACTGAGCCGAACATCTGGGGGGGGGGGAGCCGGTCGATGGCAGTTAGAGGCAGAAGTGTCGGGAGTAAGATCCAGAGGACTGGACATTAAGGCGAGCCCATGCCAGAGGAGAAAATTGGGAATGACGAGAGAACAGCTGATATAAATACCCAAAGCAGTTTTGTTGGAAGTCCTTTTGCCACGGGAGATCAACCTCTTTCCGGAGCATTTCGAGTACTGCAGATAGCAGTCCACAGCCCACCAATAGCCGACGAGATACTGCTGATGCAAGACACTCCTGAAGGAAGCCTAAGACCCAGGATAAAAGAAAGCCATAGAGACTTCAGTGCAAGACTTTTGATTGAATGTGCGATACAGAGCCTCTGTAAGTTTGTTCATTTTTTTTTTTTGTACATTTCCTTTTATAATCTAGGAGATATGTTATAGATGGACTGAAAAGAATTAGTTTAATAGTAATAAGAAGTGTCCATAAGAGAGGCATTTGGAATGGTAATGATTGGCATAAGATTTGTGAAATAACTTGGCATAGTTGGCTAACCTCTTAATGAGTAAATCAGAGTTTTCAATAATTTGTGATTTAATAAGCAGAGAAGTAATTGAGTAATTATATTATATAGTTAATTAGTATTGAAAAGGGAAAGTTTGTTTCTTTATGCTGAAAGTCTAACGGATAGGTAGAGAGAGTAACCTTATCGTTTAATTAATGTACTTTGATATTAATGTAAATAAGTGTGTTTTATTTATATGTCAATAGAGTGCCGCCTGATTCTTTAAATTACAATGCACTGTTACTAAATAAACTCAGACTTGTGAGCGGGAAACAACTAAGGCATATCAAGCATAGTTTAAGTACTTGAGAAACCACGACTGTTTACATAAACTTTATTGAAGGAATTTATGCTAGTGAGAGAGAGATCTACTGGACGCATTACTGAGTCTTATGCCAATACAGAAATAGTGGTGACACAGTCTTAACAAATAAATTTTCCAGTGTTCATAGGCATACAACTAGTAAATGCGAAAAGTGGAAAAACAATAGTAAGATAGAGGAAGTAGAAAAAGAAAGGAAAATATATAGAAAAAACATGTAGAATAGTAAAGATATTAAAATAACCATTAAATAAGCCATCGTTACACTACCATGGAAACCCATATTATGAACCTCAATTCTGAATGTTTTTGTGCAGATTTGTGTTTCAGTCAAGGCCCGGAACTCCACATTCAACATGTCAGCTGACAAATGCAATTTTTAAGTATTACACTGGCCAACAAAAAAAAAATTTTTTTCTGCTGATTATGATCTGACACTTGTTTTTTACTAATTTTGGGTGCACTGATTTCAAATATCAAACCCATTTTTCTCTATCATGTCAGGTTTTTCCTCTATGGCATTTTCTTTTTGCTAATTTGTAAGTTTTTGTTGGTTTTAAGGAGGCAGTACTATTTAGAGGATAAAAAAAATCGATTTTTTAATATTATTTTCTGAAAGTATGTACTTTTAAAAATCTGTTCCTAACTTTTTATCAAGAAATTCGAAAAATTCCCAAAGATATAGCCTATTATTCAAAGCGGTGTGCAGATCAGAATCAGAGCGCTCACCGCTCTCGCTTGTTAGTAAACAAATAAATGCGTAAGAACCTGCAACGGCACATACTGGCGCTCTGAATGCGAGAGAGAGGCCGATAACCGACCTAATACATTTAGGCGATGAAAAGTAGGCGATGACAACTGCCTAAAACAAATGAATGCTATATGTGTCATAGCGGACAAAGAACGATCGAAATCAGTCAATCGTTAATCAATCGTGAAAGTATGATGAGTGCTTATAACGTTTCAATAAAGTCTCTGGTTTTTTTTATCTTGTTAATTGCATGTTAGTCGGCAGTGAAGAAAATACATCATGTCTACTACTCGAAAATGTGTCAATAGTGTAGATTCCTTCTGCTACATTTGTGGCAGCTTTACTGTTCCCAGTCAAAGGACAAATATCACTGATTTCGTTAAGAAAGTGTACTTTGCATGCTTTGACGTAAAACTTGCAGATCAGGACAATTCATGGGCTCCAAATAAAGTGTTTAAGTCATATGTAGAAAATTTACGACAGTGGAGCAAGGGAAAACGCCAAAAATTAGCTTTTGGCATTCCAATGATTTGGCGTGAACCGAAAAATCACGTAGATGATTGCTATTTTTGTTTAGTTCAGACTTCTGGTTATAATAAGAAGAATAAGAAAAAAATTGTGTATCCAAATCTTGACTCAGCAATTCGGCCAGTTGCTCATTCCAATGATATAGCCGTGCCAATTTATAAAGGACTTCCTTTACTTGAGAACGAGCATGATCGGGATATGCCAGATGTTCTTGAGGAGCAAGACCTGGATGTTGATTTAGACAATGAAAATTTAATTTCTAGTTCTGGACCGCAACGTTTTACTCAAGCGGAATTGAATGACTTAGTAAGAGATTTGGGCCTATCAAAGGAATCATCGGAATTGTTAGCTTCAAGATTAAATGAAAAAAACTTACTGGAGCAAGATATGAAGATAACTTTTTCTATATAACAAAAATTTATTCCCTGAAACTCATGTGTAAGTAAAATTGTTATTTTCTTATAAATATTCTTGTAATTTTTAATGAATATTGTTAAGTAGTTATGTATCTAATTATCGGCCTCTCTCGCATTCAAAGCACCAGTACATGCCGTTGCAGGTTCTTACGCATTTATTAATTTACTAACAAGCGAGAGCGGTGAGCACTCCGATTCTGATCTGTGCACCGCTTTGAATAATAGGATATATCTTCGGGAATTTTTCGAATTTCTTGATAAAAAGTTAGGAACAAATTTTTAAAAGTACATACTTTCAGAAAATAATATTAAAAAATCGATTTTTTTTGATCCTCTAAATAGTACTGCCTCCTTAAAACTATCAAAAACTTACAAATTAGCAAAAAGAAAATGCCATAGAGGAAAAACCTGATGTGATAGAGAAAAATGGGTTTGATATTTGAAATCAGTGCACCCAAATTAGTAAAAAACAAGTCTCATATAAAAGTCAGCAAAAATTGTGTTGGACTGTGTTATCCTTCACACACTATGATCACATTTGGTGAGTGTGGTGGGTCATCCACTGAAGATAGCACTTGCAGTTGACTCCCAGCATTTCCATTTCAGTATGGTATCACTGACTGTTGAATTGGGATGGCTCAATTTGCAAAAATTTGCCGAACAGATAGGCAACATGACATCCTATCACAATGCCTCTTTCAAACTCTGTCAGTCCCCTTCTCTCAGCCATTTTGCCTGGACACAGTTGCACTGACTTAGGAGCATCATACTCCTCCAATTTATACCAGCCACAAACATGTGACTCGTTACATGGCACGATGCACCTTGCCCATGGGGGGGAGGGGTATCAGTTGGCATCTTTCCAAGCAGTGTGTGAGTGTGTACAGAGACCATCAAAAAAATGTATACACACTTCAGCAAAAGAAAAACCTGTATAAAAATTGTAATACTAATTTATACAGACATCAAGGAATACAAGTTACCTTTGAATTCTACAATAACACGAGGTGCTCAAAGTGGTTATCATTAGCGTCGAGACACTTATTATTAGGGCGAACTACTGCTTGGGCAACTGGCCAAAGTGTCCAGTGGGATTGCCGTGCATGCTGTTTCAATTTCTCTCTGGGCCACCAGTGTAGCTGGTTTTCTACAATACACTACATCCTTTAGAGTTCCCCATAGGTGTCAAATCAGGAGAACGTGGAGGGGAATTCAACTGCACCTCTTCATCCTATCCATTATCCCTGAAAACTCTCACATCTCAGTGAGATGTCAGAGCTTACATCTCACATCTCACCAAGATGTGTGCCACGTGCACACATCTCACAGTGTGTGCCACGTGCACCAAGATGGTGGTGCGCCATTTTGTTGAAAGAGAAATTGATCATTCCCATAAAGTGCATGAATGACAGGTAAAACAGATGTGCATAGCATGTCCAGGTACACTTGACCAGTAACAGTACCTTCAAAGGAAAAATAGTCCTATTAAACTTCTAGACGACAATCGACACCAGACATTGAGCCCCAGTAAATTGACTGCCTTGTCCACATGAACGCCTGGATTTTCAGGAGCCCAGTAAACACAATTATGCCAATTCACTGTTCCATTAAGCTTAAAATGTGCTTCACCAGAAGCACAATTTGAGCTTAATTTTCCTCACAAACTCCTCATCCTCATCTACCATGTGTTGAAACCACTCACAATACTACATTATTTGATCAGGATTGTCTTCATTCATTGCATGTAATAATCTTGGGATGTAAACTTTCAATTTAGCTGCTTTAGAAAATTCTTTTAGTCTATTCTTTTAGGAAAAGAATAGACAACACAAGAAATGAAGAAATAAGAAAACAGTTATCCATAATTAACATAACAGAAAACACCACAAACTATAGAAAGAACTGGAAAAACCACTTAGAAAGAATGAACGAGGACAGATGGCCAAATATACACCAAAGGGACAACGATCAAGAGGAAGAGCCAGGAGAAGATGGACAGAAGACTTTTTAAACCCTTGAAATGTTACAGGCAAACAATTGCCTAACACGTGAAGACAAGAAGAAGAAGAGGAATGTGCCATATGCTTGCACTGCTAACTCCTGTCTCACATGCATATTGTATGGTAGACTTCTGTGGAGAGCGTGTAAACTGTTTCAACACCATAGCCGAGGAAGCAGGACTTGTTGCTGTGAGAGGCTTCCCTTGTGCACATCACACATGGTACAATGGGTCTCAAACTTATCATGAATACATGCAATTGTCAGGCTTGTCAGAGGTTGTGTTGCAAACTCACACCTCCATTGTCATTGAACTTCACTAACATTCTCAAATTTGAAATACCACTTTAAAATGGTCTTGCATTCCTTGAATGACAATTGCACCTCAGCCATTTTGTTTGACTGTCCTATCGGTCATGCGAGTAACAACATCTTTTGAGAGAACATCATACTACACATTGCTACCGTAATTCGATCCAACTTCGAAAAAAGTCCATAGATGGCATCTGTTAAAATCTGGCTCACACATGAAAGGTTGCAAGGCTTATAGCATATCAGTATATCATTGCTATGTGAGTAAGAAGAAAGGAGGAATCCATTCACTTTCTTTATTCTTTTTTTTTTTTTTTTGAACAACAAAAAGTTGCATTCTTTGGGAAGGCTCTTTCAAAGAACAAAGGTTGATGGAATGAAGAATGAAAAAAAGGAAGGAGAATATGGTTCAGTAAATTTCAAGCTGGATTGTAAATGGGTGCTAGTTAGCAGTTCTTGTCTTTTTGATTTTTGAGGAAAGCAGAGGAATGATAGTGGCCAATTCAGCAGCGCATGTCCATAAAAATATCTGTAGAACAGGCATAAGGTGGAAATTGAATCTATGAGAGAGAGAGAGAGTGACCAAAGTGAATCTGTGAGAGAGGGATCATTAATTAACTGGACTTCCCTCTTCTGGATAGCAGTGAGAAATCTTAAAAAAGATTTCAGCGCACCACCTTAAATGTGTGGGCAATATTCCATGTTTGGGTGGATTAGTTTAGAGTTAGCTGTAAGTATTGATACTTTTCCCTATAAGATACAATATAAGATAGTGTCTTGAGGGGAAAAGTACGCTATGTTTTTGGTAGCTGCAGAAGTTATTGCTAAGATGTGTTTGTGCCAGGTTGGAGAGACAGGTCAGTCAAAGAAAAGAAATCTGATCATGTTTGGATATCTGTGTATTAACAAAAGTTATGGGAAAGGATGTGAGATCTTTCTTGTAAAAGATCAGACAGGACTACGTTTTGGTGGTTGATGTCCACAAGGCTGTCCTTACACCACTGAAATATAGCTAGAAGACTGGAGTTCAGAACACTGGTCATGATAGATCTTGCAGATTCTTGCAAGAACTACAAGGTTTGTCAAATGAAAAGAAGGAAGCATGCATACTGTCATCTGCAAAGCTATGGCTAGGGTTTGTAGTCTTTAAAATTATTTATATACAGGAGGAAGAGTAAGTGAAAGTACAAAACCCTGGGGGTTAATTCCTGAATTGATCGGGAAATCTGAGGAGAGGAAACTATCCACAACTTGTAGTGAGTGACCAGTGAAAAAGCTAGCAATCAAGTTACAGAAGGTGAAAGACAGACCATAGAATGGCAGTTTGCAAAGCAGAGCCCTATACTAGACCCAATCATATGTTTTGAAATGTCAAGAACAAATCACACAAGTTTCTCTGAATTTTTACATGGTTTAAACCCAGAAAATCAGCCATGGATCAAGAGTGGCAGAATCCATATTGCTGGTCACTGATTAGTTGGTAGATCTCCAAGTAGTGCAGAACTTGGCTGTTGATGACCTTCTCCAAAGTTTTTGAGAAAACAGAAGTGAGAATAATTGGATGATAATTTGTTGGATGAGTTTCATCACCTTTCTTTGGAATGGGATGGATGTGGGCCTGTTTCCATGCTGCAGGGTAGACAACGAAGCCGCCATAGTTCCATCAATTTCAATGATGACCTTTGTTTGGCAAGACCTGGATCTGAATCCCATCAAGGAAGTAAAGAATCTTTATCAGGACTTTTCAATTGAAGGTGAATTACCGATCTCATAGGGAGGTAGCAGGGTTTTTCCTCCAAGAAACTCAGTTTTTATATATATATATATATATATATATATATATATATATATCTTGCAAACAGGCAAACTGGGCAGAAGAACACATGCAATTTACAGATATAGGATACTATGAGAAAAAGGATTAACCACCTATTCCATCAGATCTAATTTGAAAAAGCCTGCACATGAGCATAAAACAAGAAGGAAGGGTAGATGCCAGCTAAATAGGACAAATTGAAGAAGCAATACGAGATAGGTGTTAGTTCTGGGACACAAGTTTTTAACACAACACGTGGGATACCACCAAGACTGGATGCCTTATTTGTGTTTAGGTTATTAAGGATTCTTCAGGTTTCTTTCTAGTGGGGAGCGAGCAGCTCTTGGTAAAGTGGGAAGGAGAGAACTCAGTCCTGGTCATCAACACAAGAATTAGAAGAAAAGAGGCAATGCCAGTAGTCAGCCCTGTCTGTAGGCAAAATGACTATGGTACCATCTGGATGTGAGAATGGTGGAAACATGGGTGGACAAAAGTTGTGCCTAATGGACCTTGGCAAGAGATCAGAAAGCTCGATTGCCACTTGGAGAGGAGTTGAGTCTGCAGCATTTGTCCCTTTCAATATCTGATTTGGATTTGTTGAGTTCTTTTATAGTTGCAAGTGCGATAAAGGCAGAGTGAGCAATTGGAGCAGTTTGGTCTTGAGCAACTGATGGTATGCTGGTATTTTTAATTGAGCTGTGTTGTGTTGGTGCAATTTTATAAGAACCAAGGCTTGGATGGCAGCTGAGAATTTTGAATGGAATGAAGGTCTTCATTCTTGTGAGGATGATTTCTGTAGTCAGACTAAGGAAAGAAGACGCAGAAGTCATTCCATTTGGCATCCTCAACATGAGACTGAGAAATGTTGGGGGAGGATGTTTCCATGACAAAGGAAACTTGGATGAGGTTGTAGTCTGAGTTACCATGAGGAGAATTGACATCATAAGTATATTTGGAAGGGAAGCTTGTTAAGAAGAGATCAAGTGTGTTTCCAGATTGGAGGTGGATTGTCATGTATTTGGGTAGGGAGATTGATGATCTGTGTAGAGCCATTGCTAGTGACAAATACTTCAGCATCCCTGTCTGCCTGATCAGTTGAAATGGAGAAAGGAAGACCATTTGAGCTGTGGACAATGAAATCTCCAAAAAAGGATGACCTTCCTTTTACTGTATTTTAAAAGCAGAAAATCAAGGTTTAGAGAGACAGTTGAAGAGGTCAGAGTGACAGAAGCAGAAAATGAATGACAAGTTGGTTTGGTAGGAAATTTTGAAACAAAGCATATCAAATGTGTGGGGGGAAGGGTTAAAGGTTTAGCAATCTCTGACATGGGATATAAGTTCTTTGTAATTTGGGCAGTTGAGGTTGCTTTAGCAGATAGGGAAACTTTTGGGAAGAATTAATGTTGATTATTTTTTTTATTATTTCTTTCAGTTGGATCTTTGATGTTCATTAAATTTTTTTTGTTGTTGTTTTTAACTGTTTTCTGTGGGAAAATTTTTATGATCTGCAGTAAAATCATGTTCCACTGAGTTGTAATCCATTATATATCATCATGATATTATATCCACAGGAATATGCGATGACTCGCAAAAATACTACAAACACAGAGGGAACCGAGTCTCCTGTGGACAAGTGGCCTTGACAGCCCCCCCCCCCTCCTGCAAACACCATACTCAGTCTCTCTCCAGTCATGAACTGGAAAAGTAAAAGGCAGCAGGATTAAGCATTAATTGATCAGGAAGTCTCCAAGTTTGTTACTATTCAGTTTGGTCTCCTACGCACTATCTAAGTGGTCTGCAGAACCAGTTTGCTACTATATCTTTAAATGAGAGAGAGAGCATCTGGGTCCCCTAAAGTGTGATTGGCATGACATTGAGAGTATTTCACACTGTATGTCGGAAGAGAGGTAGAGGATAGAGAAACTGAAACCTTTGCTCTAGTGATCAAACATGGCTGCAAGCTACTTGCAGCAAGGTGAGAAAGGTGATATAAGCAAGGTGATGGTATGTCACCAGACAATGAATTTATCATCTCAAGTTCTAGTTGACATTTCCTCTAATTAGGGAAGGGTGTTGCTAGTGTCGTGACAAGAAGTAGCAGCGTGTTTGAAACAGTGTTACGAAAAATGTTTCATTTCCTTCATTATATGATGTAGATTTGTATAATAGTGCTTTTGTGTGATAGCTAGACTGGTTATAATCATTTTACTGTGTTACTGTAGTTCTAAAAGTGTTCATTGGTTGTTATTTTGATTAACATGGAAATGCCAGTTAATGTTACAAAAATGGTGGCAGTCACAGCAAAGAAGCTTATGCCAGCAGTGCAGAAGGTCTCAACTCTGAGACTGAGTTTTTCCTGAACTTTTCGCAGCAATAAGATGCGACAGTTGTTTTATGTATGCGTCCAAAAATGTTAAAGATTTATGGAGTGTTAACAACGATAAAAAGGGGGCTAGGAAATTCCAAAAATGAGAACGGTGTTACCAGGAATAATCAGAAAATGGATGGGAGTGCTTGCGATGGTAATAATAGAAGTGATGTGGAAGAGCTTAGGCAAGAGTTAATGAAATTGAAGATTCAGATTAAATGTATGGAAGAGGAAATTGAATGTTTAAAGAACAGCGTAACTGATGTAAATGGCAAGGAAGTTAAGAAGAAGCAAGTATCTAAAAACGATAGGGTTGCTTTTTATGGTGACTCAATCATTCAAGGTGTGATAAAAAATAAAGTGCACAAGACATGTTTTACAGGTGTTACAATAAAACAAATATCAGATGCTTTGTATAGAAGGAAAGAACGGGCATCAGAATTAGAGCTAAGGAGTGGAAAGAAGGCAAAATAATACCTCTCCACAAGCATGGTTTGAGAACAGAAGTTTCCAATTATCGGTCTATATATCTGCAGCTGTGATCACTAATGGAAAAATTGGATAGAAATAGAATACAGGATTGGGTTTATCAACATAAGATTCTTTATAAAAGATGGTCAGCATGAGTTTGTGAAGAGCAGATCTTGTTTTAGCAATCTGCTTATTTATGTTTTATAAGATGATGAATGTGTTGGATAAGGGAGAATCATATACAGTGATATTCTTGGGTTTGCAAAAACATTTGATAGATCACCACATGATAAGTTGGTGTACAACCTGCAGAGGATAGGAACAGATAGTATATTGGTTAGATGAATCAGAGATTGGCTCTCTGCATGATACCAGCAAGTTGTGTATGATGGAGCTGTGTCTCAGAAAAGGAAGGTGACCAGTGGCATGCCTCAGGGTTCTATTCTTTGGCCCCCACTTTTTAACTTATTTGTTAATGATATTTCATGTGGATGAACCAAGATCTTCAAACCAAGATCTCCTGATAACTGTACCTAACTTTGCTGGATGCAAAGTTAGGTACAGTTATCAGGAGGAGTGCTGATTTTAATTATCTACAGGAAGATTTGAATACTTTCAGCTTGGACAAATGAGTGGGGTTACAATTTTAATATTAATAAATACAAGATGTTACACTTTGGGATACAGAGATATAAGGCTACATACTGTATTGGTGGAACTGTACTTCAGGAAGTAGATGAGATTCAGGATCTTGGAGTGATGGTAGACAGTGGACTGAAGTTCTGGGGACACAATGGACATGTTGCAAAGTCTGCACATCATATTGCTGCTATGATAAAAAAGTACATTGACATGTAGGGATAAGGATGTGGTGGTGCCTTAATATAAGGCACTGGTCACTCTACATATGGACTATTGTGCTCATATTTGGTCACCTAGTTTTCATTGTGATGTGGAAACACTAGAAAGAGTCCAAAGATGAATAACCAAAGTGATATCACGACTCTGAAGTGTTGGTTATGAAGAGTGTTTGAGGGAAAGAATGCGAATTACAGAGGTTGGTGAATAGGAAGAAATGACGAGATATGATAGAGACCTTCAAGTTAGTTAAGGGATTCTATCCGATTAATACAGAAGAAATTATAAAAAGAATGGATGTTAAAATGGGAAGAATGAGAAGTCATCCCTGGAAGTTGTATACAGATGTTGTATAAAGAAGGGTGTGAGAAGTAGATTTTTTACTTGGAGAGTTGTCAGTGAGTGGAATGCATTACCCAAATGCATTGTGAGTGCAGGTAATGTAAATAACTTCAAAGCTCATTATGATAGACATGCTGCTGGTTGAGTGGGCCTCCCACAATAAGTCTGTGGACTCCATGGAGGTTACCAAATAATAATAATATACTTTTGTGCCAGGAATGTCAGAGACCTGTTTCTAGAAAACAGTTATACCATGGGAAGTGGAGAGGACTTGACTGTGAGAAGCTATATATTGTGCATCAACAGCCCGTTAATCATAGCTGCAAAAGATTAGAAATTTTATAATAAATTTAGTTTAATCCTTTATCCAAATGTGAGCAAACAAAGTTTGCACCTGAAAGTATCTTCAGGACTAGGGTAAGGTGATACAACACCAGGGCAACTCGTTGCAAAGGTGGAGAAAGATACCAACACTCCTGTCTCAGTATCTCCTAATAATGCAAAACACATCTCCTTGCAGATGTCTAATGTTATGCATTAAGGGAAGGGCCACTACCCAGACTAGTTTCGACCTTTACTGAGGTCTCTTCAGTGGGAGCCTGGGTAGTCTGGGTAGTGGCCCTTCCCTTAATGCATAACATTAGACATATCTGCAAGGAGATGTGTTTTGCATTATAGGAGATACTGAGACAGGAGTGTTGGTAGCTTTCTCCACCTTTGCAACGAGTTGCCCTGGTGTTGTATCACCTTACCCTAGTCCTGAAGATACTTTCAGGCGCAAACTTTGTTTGCTCACACTTGGATAAAGGATTAAACTAAATTTATTATACTCTAACCAAGTGAAAAATAAACTTTCAACATCTTTCTCTAAATCCAGAGTAATTTATTAAAAAAGGGTGGCACACCATTTGGCAACTCCTATAGGTAGAGATGACCTGCGAATGCTTCTGCCTGGTATCTCAGCTTGGGCCTGGCTCCCACTGAAGAGACCTTATTCGCCAAGACGTGAAAGTTCCAGGATATCCTTTATTATTGTTGCTTTTTACTAATATAGTGTTTGTTATTTATTCTTTGTGTTATACTAATATTTTGCTTTATTTATATTTACTAACTGTACTAACTTGCTGGTAGTGCGGTCTCCGCACTACGGGATTATTCTGAGTCGCAAGACTCTTAATTTTTTTTCTTTTTATTTTTCAGACGCAGAGACTGAGATGAGCAAGACAATCCTCGTCCCCCCAGGACCAGGACTCTAGGAGTGGAGATACCAGGGCTGGAGGACCCCCGGATCCTTTCGAAAGTACTTAAGGAGCTAGTAGGAGCTCAGAATATCTTCTCCTTCACCTTCTATGGAGGGGGAAGATTTCTGATTGTTGTGAAGAACGTCACTACGAGAGATAGACTTTTAGAGGGCTTCCTAGTCCAAGGGAAGCTGGTGACCCCTTCCATGGTTGGGTCCCAAATGCGCCAGTTAACAATCAGCCGCTTTCCTATGGAGTACCTAGAAGCTGGCAACGACGTGCTAATTCAAACATTCTCTAAATGGGGTAAAGTGAGCAACGTCAAAAAGAGCGTCTCCCAGGAAGACCCCGCCTGGTACTCCGGGGAGGTCACCTTCACAATGGACATGCGCCAACCAGTGCCAAATCTAGTCAACATCGGCACGGCGCGTGTTCTAGTCAACTACCCCGGAGTTCAAAGACAGTGTCTGCAATGTGGCTCCATCGAACATCTGGGCAGTGACTGCCCCCAAGCCAGGTGTTTTAACTGTTCCGGCGTAGGGCACATATCCCATCAGTGTACCCACCCCTGCCGTAAGTGCGCAAGCACCGAACACACGGTTACATCATGCTCTCTGCGCACATTCGCAGAGAGGGCAGGGGCGCCAATAGAACCGTTAAACTGGAAAATAGAACTGGACGCTTCTTTATTTTCCCTAAGATGGTCTGGGAAAATGCTTTGTCCCCTGTGATAGACGAGGGTGATTTCCCAGCACCACCTACCATCACCACCACCGCAGGGGACAAAGCATTTTCCCAGACCATCTTAGGGAAAATAAAGAAGCGTCCAGTGTCTGCATCACCATCAGCAGAAGAGACTGTTTCCCCCCCAGTGCTAACATCTACTGAGGAACCAGTCCCCCCCTCGGCCACTTCCGACATTCCTCCACCACCGTCGGAAGCAGAACATCACACAGCCGAGGAAGCAGACGACGCGATGGATAGCACAACAACAGCTATCCCCCCCCTCAACAACATCAGAGGAAGCGTCGTCTGTGGACGCTCCACAAGTTACCCCTGCAGTAGCCAGCATCCCCCCTGCAGTAGAGTTGATCACGGAAGAGGGGGACCATCAACTTTTACCCCCACAAGACCTCCCCAAGAAGAGGAAAGAAGCGGCTTCTCTAAAAACTGAAAAGAAACATCAACGAAGTCGCTCCAAGGGAGGTTTGGACTCCACAACATCGGAGTCCGAGATGGAGGTAGAAACCTCCTCTTCCCGCCGAGAAAGTATCAACTCTAGAATTCAAAGATACACCGGCTCCCAGTTCAACTTGTATACTTATAAAATTAAGGATAATAAAATTACAAGTTTTAAGATCTCAAACACCCAGCACGAGTTCGAGGTCCTCTCGAGCTCGCGCTCAAAACTGGAAGCCGGTCTGCAGGACACACTACCTCCCCCCTACAGATCGACGACCTCAGCAGATACGTGAAGAGGCTACGTATTAAAGATCTAGGCCGGGTGTAACAACCTAAAACATCGTAGTGTCGCCACCCCCCTTTTGTGTCGCCTCTCTCAACATCCGAGGGCTCCGCTCACCATCAAAGCAACAGGAGGTGTGGAACTTAATGCTAGCGCATAACATCCGGCTCTTGTTCCTGCAAGAAACACACTTTTTTCACTTCCGTGATATGCAGGAACTGAGCCATAAGTACCCCGTCACATCTTACTGGAGCTTTGGCACAAGACATCGTGCCGGGGTAGGGGTACTTATGCTAGCCCCCTCCTCGGAGCCTTCCATAACATCCAGAGGGACACAGAAGGGAGAGTCCTTGCCGTCGACTGGAAGTACCGGGGCTGTACCACCAGGTACATTAACATCTACGCCCCGGTAAATGCAACATTAAGACCTGCATTCTTCCAGTCGTTACATAACTACCTGTACGGCGCCCATCATGTCATCCTGATGGGGGACTTTAACTGTGTGGCGGACCCGGCCTACGACAAAGTAGGGGGAAATCCAACTACAGGTACCGCTGGCTACCAAGACTTGGAAATTCACCTAAAGAATCTCCAGTTGACGGACATCTGGAGAGCTCATAACCCCTATCGTCGAGATTACACTTGGACGGGCCAAGGCATCGGCACAAGACTCGACCGGCTCTACTTAACACCATCCCTTGTGTCCAGAGCCGAAGCAATAAGGCACGTTCCAGTTAACAACACCATCTCGGACCACAAATTAGTCGTGCTCAGGTACCATCCCTTAGAAGCTGTAGATGTTGGTCCGGGCCCCTGGAAGTTACCATCAAACTTCCCGTCCCTGTTCTCGGCCAAGCTTAACCAACTGTGCTCCACCTGGAGCACCGCTGGCTGGGACTGGGACGCCTGGGCACGACTCAAGAACAACATCAAAGAAAACATGAAAAAATGGGGCCAGGAACGTGCCTTCCTCAGAAGAGCTCAGCTCCGAGACCTCTACAAGGAGAGGAGCTGGTTCGTGGCCAGCCAACGCCAAGGCTTTCCATGTCACAACGCCATCCGTGACATCAATCTCGACATAGAATTGGAGAAGCAAAAGCAGGTGGAAGAAAAGAACAGCAAAATCCGTCTCCACCTCCGCTCGGAAGACAGGCAATCGGCCGCCTTTTATAACAGGCGCTACGTCAACTTCCGACAGGAGCGAACCATCACCACCATCACTGAAGGCGGGTGTAACCACACCACAACACCTGACATCATGAACGCCTTCTGGGGGTAGTACAGTCAACTCTACTCAGACAACAGTACCCCCCAGGATTACTCCTGTTGGAACATTGACTCCTTCCCTGCGCACATCCAAGCAGGGTTGGACGCACCCTTTACAGCGGCCGAAATAACATCAGCCTTCAAACAGTGCCGTAATAAGAAAGCGCCTGGGCCAGACGGCCTAAGCACGGAACTCTATCGAGAAGCCTGGGACCACATCCTCCCCATTCTCGTGGCAGTCTTCAACATCTTCCTTACCACCGGGAACCTGCCACGAGAATTTTTGGAATGCCATACCGCCTTCATCCCGAAAACCAACAGGGACCCTTCGGTCATCAAAAACTGGCGCCCCATCAGCCTGTCGAACACGGACTACAAGATCCTCGCCCGTGTTCTCAACAACAGGCTGAAAATCGGGATGAGGTATATCATCAAAAGTACACAAGTGTATGGTGTTCCTGGTCGATCGATGGAGTTCAATCTCATCCTCATCAGAGAAGTGCTTCGTCTGGTCAACCTTAAGCAGTATTCCATGGCATTGTTGTCTATAGATCTGAACCGAGCGTTCGACAGCGTCCGGCATTGCTTTCTCTTCAACATCCTAGAGAAAGTCAGGGTCAGCAGTGGACTTCTTAACATCATCAGAGGAGGCTACAACAACAGCACTACTCGCCTCCTCATCAACGGACACCTATCTGACCCCATCACCATCCAGAAAGGGGTCAAACAAGGGTGTCCCCTTAGTCCGCTGCTCTTTGCCCTAGTCCTTGAACCGTTCCTGCGGGCTGTGAACAACTCTCAAGCGGTTAGAGGAAATCCACTTCCTCTCGGCACGGATGACTCCAAGGTGATCGCCTACGCGGACGACGTGGTGGGCACTCTTAGGGACAATGACTCCATATTAAACTTCTTCAACATATTAGAGAAGTTTAAAGTGTCGGGGCTAAAATCAAACCCCGACAAAACAAAGATAAAGCTATATGGAGTCTGGGACCTGCACAACATCCCTGCAGGTCTCGTCCCTACTGCCGACCCCCTCACCATCCTGGGGGTCCCGTTTGATGAACAGCCCGTGATTAACATCGAACATCTCGACAACAACACCGTCGAGAAACTCGAGGACTGGAAAAATGGACAGCTGTCTCTCTCCTCCAGGGCCACCGTCATCAAGACCATCATTTGCCCTGTGCTCCAGCACGTCCTAAACATCACAAACGTCAGCGAGGATCAGGAAAGCCGGCTCTACAGGAAGCCCCTAAAGTTCTTCTGGGGCAATCTACGCCAGGAAGTTGGACTTAACATCCTTCAACTTCCGGAGAAGCGGGGGGCTTCGGCCTCCCCTCCTTTAACATCAGGTACCTAAGTAATATCGCGTTCCACCTAAACAGGGTGCTGCAGACTACACATCCCTGCAGTTACCCTGTGCGGTATTTCTTGGGTCACAAGCTTCCCCTTTTTGGGATCCCAGTCCATCAGGGTCCCAAGGCGGACATTGTTCCAGAGGACTACAACAGACTGTGCCAGTTAATGCAACAACTCCGCTTGTCGGGTGTGAACATCGCGGCGATCCGGAACAGCTCCACCTGGTACGAACATTTCTTCAACATCGTTCGTACCGACGTTCCGGATCTGGGGATTAGCCACAACGAGATCCTCTTCGGCCACCTCACCAAACATCGAGGCTACCCGTCGAGAAAGGACCTGGCATGGAGGATTGCGTACGGACACCTTCCAGTCAACAGCAACATCTGGCGGTTCAACACCACCCGGAACCCCATGTGCGACTTCTGCGGGAGCCTGGACACCGTGGAGCACGCCTTCTACCGGTGTCCCATCTCCATCTTCATCTGGAGGAGGCTAAGCGACGTGCTCCGCATCCCCCTCCTACTGCAGGAGCAAGTCATCTTCCTGCAGTTTGCTCCCCCAGCTAACAACAAGCAGAAGTTAGTGGTATTTGTTATTAACGAGTTAAAATACCACATCTGGAAGGTAAGAAAGAAATTTTCTAATCCGACTAATCCTCCTAATCTGTTGGATCTCTCCAGGATCGTTCTTTACAAGTTCTACGGTTCCTTAAGGAGATTTTTACATCTCGAAAGAGAGGCTCTTGGGGACACCACATTTAAGATCAAGTGGTGTTCTCCTCCAATCCTGTGTAATGTCAGACACAATAACATCAAGTTCTGCCTGCTGCTGCTCTAAGATCTCCATCTGCAGCAGCAGCTCCACTCTGAGTCATTTCCTTGGTCTCTGCGTCCCCCCTGAGGTCTGTTCTGTTCCCTGGTCTCCCACGGAGGTAGTTCGGAGGAAAAACCCAGGCAGCGAAGGCTTACTCAAGGCGGGCTGCCCTGAAGGGGCAGGTCACCTGGGCACCGGCTACCTCCGTGGTCCTTTCCATCTTGAGAGCCAGGAGCGACGGGGTGAAATATTATCATCTAATAGTGAGGTACTAGATAGATGTGAGATATGAGCTGAGGCCTACACTTCCTTCTTCCTACTCCCCACCTCCCCACCCGCCCTTCCCATCCTATTCCCTCTCCTCTCCCTTTCCCCTTTCCCATCCCCCTCATCTCCCCACCTTAACCTCACTGTCACTTCCCTTCCCTTCTTTTTCTTTCCTACTAGGGGCACTCTGACCCCGCTATTCTTCGTAGGCCAATGATGGGATTCCCCTCACTTTCACCCCAATCGCCAAGACGTGAAAGACAGCTCCAGTTCTGAAGAAGAAAGAACCTGTGCCTACCAGTCGAAAAGAGGATCCATTTCCCGCGGCTTGAAGAGAGAGCTCCATGCTCACTTTCTACAGAAGTACCTCGGCGTTGGTAAGACCTTTTTTCTTATTATTGGCTCTTTTACCCATTCCTTCTGGTATCTCTTTGCTTGTTGTGAGGGACACCGGGCGTTCCCCGACTTCGCCCTCCTTTACCTCCCCCCCCCTTCTACAGCCAGTAGTTAGGTCTTCCCCCAACAATGCCGTTATTCTTACCCAGAACTAGAATGCTTGGCATCGAAGTCAAGCGGCTCCCAGATGAGCGGACGTTAGTGAAAGCTCTGATTGATACAGTAGGGGCAGAAAACATATACGGTTTCACACTGTACTCAAAAGAAAGATTCCAAATTGTAGTTAAAAATGACCAAACAAGAAGCAAATTATTAGAAGGTTTTCCCTGTGCGGGACAAACAATTAAACCTTATTTAATAGGGAGTTTACGAAAAACGTTAAGAATAACTAGATTTCCCTTGGAATACCTGGAGAATGAAGACAACGTCAAGAAATTTTTTAGCCAATGGGGCGATATTATTAATATCAAAGCATTTGAACATCCAGATTACAAAGGCTGGAAAACAGGCGACGTTGAAGTACAGATGGATATGAAAAAGGAAGTTCCCAACTTCATTTTAGTGGGCCAAACAAGAGTCATGGTTAACTACCCGGGTGTTAAAAGATTGTGTTTCCGATGTAACTCTGAGGGTCACTTAAGGGCAGAATGCCCAAAACTACAGTGCAGAAATTGCAAATCAACAGAGCACAAAATAGTAAACTGCACAGAAGCTTGTCTTAAATGTGGGGACTTGATCCATAAAGTGGACATGTGCTCGCACAGAACAACCTCAGAAGCAGCCGGAGGGACCATAATAACGATCAGGGCTATACTCCTTGGTACACCTTAGGTATCATCAGGGAGCAATTTTCCAGAGCTCCGGCAACAGACCGAAAAAGAAACACTAGCAGAAAACACAACCTCCATGAAACCCGTAACGGGTAAGACACCCAGGGCAACCCGTCACATCAAGGAAATAACAGCCAACTTCGAAACCCGCAGCAAAGAGGAAGTTGTAACAACCAGCGCCCCAATAAAGCGCACAAGAGAGGCAGAAACAGAAGAGGCAAAAAAGGCTAAACAAAGCAGCCTACTCTCGTCAGAAAATGAAATGGACAACATCCAAACTACAAGCCAACACGAAGGCACCCAGCCCCTTGAGGAGGCGGTAACAAAGACAGGAAACCTATCCCCAGTAGCGGACCAACCTGCAGAACCCCATTCACATATCTGCAGCACGGACATTTATAGCATCACAGAAATGGAATTTCAAAACGACCTCGTTATGGATATTCCAAACAGCTCCGATAGTGAATCACAGGTGGAACATGTAGAGCAACAAACAGACAACACCCCCCCTTCCTCCAAATACCAACATGGATTTTAAAATTGCCACTTTAAACACCAACGGTTTACGCAACCCCTTTGCACAAAGCACTGTCTGGAAGTTAATGTTAAGGTATAAAATTAATATCCTCCTGATTCAAGAAACCCATTTTTATAAGCATTGGGACATGGAGAACTTCTCGAGAAGCTACCCAGTCACTAGCTACTGGTGCTTTGGGGATGCTCACTCGCGAGGGGTGGGGATACTAATTCGCCCCCCAATCGCGGGGGGAGTTCTTCAACGTCCAGAAGGACGCCATGGGACGTCTAATAACGGTAGACTGGAAGTACGGTGGCCGTACCATCCGGCTTGTTGCAGTATACGCCCCGAACAGCCCATACCACAGAAGCGGTTTCATCTCTGCCCTTGAAAACTACCTCTTGGGAGCAGAACACATAATAGTAGCCGGGGACTGGAATTGTGTGGAAGACACATGTTTGGACAAAGTAGGCGGGAACACAAACTCCGGAACTGGCGGAACCGCCACTCTAAAAAGAAAAAAAAAAATCAGCTAACGCCTTTTTATTCCCGTATATGGGAGTAGGCGAGGCCATTTAGCCCTATCTAACTTTTGGAGACTGAGTGGGCAGTTCAATCTCCACTGGTACCCAATCAGAGACAGATGGCCCAAGGCTATCACTAATTAAGCGGTACGCAGTGAAGAGAGACGGCTCAAATGTGCCGCCATCTTGTGGTCCCTAACCCTAACACAATATATTTAATGTCTGAAATAATGTGGGTTCTATGGTCGATTTTCTTGAGTTTACAGGACGAAAAACCCGAGTTTCCGGGAGGAAAAACCTGCTTGCCCGTGCCAGAGATCGACTAACTCGGGAACTGGTCGAAAAAAGGCTTAGAAAAATTTCCTCTAGTCGCCGACTAGACTCGAAACCAAGTCTTCCTTCGTGCGGCCAAGCGCGGCGGTGTGCAAACGCCACATCCACTGAGCTACACAGGCTAATACTCTAAAAAGATGCTGTGTAAATTTTGATCTCGTCGATGTCTGGAGGAGGAATAACCCATCGAAGGTAGAAACAACATGGTGCCGCAGCCAGATATCGACGAGACTAGATAGGATGTACGTGTCCCAAAACTTGGAACAGTATGTTCAAAGGACACATCACACCACAGCACACAACATGTCAACAGACCACAAATTGGTCATTTTAAAAATTACACTCCCAGAAGTTATGGAAACAGCCAGAGGTCCTTGGAGGCTTCCTCCTACCTTTCCCAGTCTTTTTAGCGACCAGCTACAGAAACTCTGTGATGAATGGACAAACATCAACTGGGACTGGGAAAACTGGCTGCACTTTAAGTGGCAGGCTAAGGAACTGTTTCAAAAATGGGGCGCGAAAGGGTCTACCAACAACGTAAACGGCTGAGGGATCTCTACAGGGAACTCGGCTGGTACCGGTCAAGTGAACGGAGCGGAGTTCCCTGCGGACATCTTATCAGACAGGTAGAAATAGAGCTGCAGTAAGAGTGGCAGAGTAGAGTCGATGACCTCGACTTTCGCACGAGACTATTTCAGAAATTTGGAAACACCCTCCGCCGCATTCTACAATCAACAACGGGTGGCAACAAACGATGAAAGAACGATTTACCAGATCAAGGAGAAAGGCCAGATTCTAAATTCAACCCATGAAATACTCCGTCACTTTCACCAGCAGTATCTCGGCATCTTCGCAGACCAGCAGGGCACGGATGACTTCAGTGAGTGGGATGTCAAACGTTTTCTCGAGCATCTTAGCGCCCTACATGACAGGCCGATAACTGTAGCTGAAATAAAAGCCACATGCAAAACGATTAAGACAAAAAAGACCCCAGGGCCAGAGGGACTGGGGATAGAATTCTATAGATCTATCAGGGACCTTGTACTGCCAGCACTAGTAAAGATCTTTAACGAATTCCTCACTTCGGGAAACATCCCCAAGGAATTCGCTAAGAGCTATACAATCTTTATCCCCAAAAAAGACCGAGATCGGACCTTGTCAAATAACTGGCGTCCCATCTCCTTAACTAACTTAGACTATAAACTTTTCGCAAAAATTATCTGTACACGCATTAAGGGCAGAATAGAAAACATAATAACAAGTTCACAGGTCTATGGAATCCCAGGTAGATCTATGGAATTTAATCTCTTCCTGCTAAGAGACCTAATCAGACTGGCCAAGGAAAAAAAATACCCCCTGGCACTTCTCTCCACCGACCTGGAAAAAGCGTTCGACAGTGTCAGCCACACGTACTTACAGGACACCCTAAAAAAAGTAGGCATAGGCCCGAGACTTCGGCGTACAATTAAACATGTACGCGGAGGCCTCGACACAATTGTCTATTAATGGGTTTCTGACAGAACCAATCCGTATAAAGAGAGGGGTTAGGCAAGGCTGCCCACTAAGTCCCCTTCTCTTTTCCCTAGCATTAAAACCCCTCATCAAAAGAATAGAGAACACCCCTGCAATTAATGGTATTCCACTGCCCCAAGTCTCCAAACAGTGCAAAATAGTAGCATATGCAGATGATGTAGTGGCCACACTCAGAGACTCTGAGTCTATCTGCATCTATCTTGACATACTGCAAAACTTCAGCATAGTCAGTGGTCTCCGAGTTAATGCCCAAAAAACCAAAATCAAAAATTTTGGAAATTTCCATAACACCGGACTTCCCTACGGTTTAGCGCTGCATACGCAGCCGCTAACAATACTAGGAGTTCCCTTTTCTGAGTCGCTAGCTTTACCAGTTAAAAAATTACAGGAAATAAGTACGGAAAAGATAAGTCTATTCAAACCGACCTTTTTCTCCTTTTATGGCAGAGCCACAGTGATAAAAACAATCATTACCCCAATGCTGATGCACACAGTCAATATCACAGGCATCACACTGCTACAAGAAAACCAATTATCCAAAAAACTCATAGATTTCTTCTGGAATGAAAAAAAACATGAGGTTAAAAAACAATACCTGCAACTAAAACATGAAGAAGGGGGGGGGGGGGTACACTCTGCCTGATCTCAAAAGCTTGCTTTATGCAAATACATTCAAAACTGTACGGAAGGCCTTAAACTCAAACCATATTTCAGGCCTCCTAATTAGATATTTTATAGGACTTTTCCTCCCCCTCTTTGGAACCACGGACTATGCTGGACCCCATGCAAGGGTTGTGCCCAAGTGGTACCGCACACTAGTAAAATCACTCGCAGTACTTAGAGACAAAGGAACAGAAATCCTCACACACAAACCAAAAGCAGTATACTGGGATTTCTTCCAACTCTCCAGGCGTGATACACCAAACCTCGGGGCAAACAATGAAATTCTCTTTAAAAACATCAAGAATAGCTGGGGACAGCCTTTTCACCGGGATCTGGCCTGGCGAATAGCTTATGGGCAGCTCCCGGTGAAACAGGTTAAATCTAGGTACGTACCCAGTCCGTGCGATCCCTTTTGTGATGTCTGCCGGGGCGTGGAAACGGTGGAGCATTTCTTTTATTTTTGCCCACCAGCCCAACGCGTCTGGCAAAGACTGAGCACAGCACTGGGAATCCCGATGCTATCACTAGAAGAGGTCATACACCTGCAATTCCCACCACCAGTCAACAAGACCCAAAAATTCGCCATTTTTTTAATTAACGTCTTAAAGTATCACATCTGGAAGGTACGGAAAAAATCCCAGGTACGGGACGCAAATTTAATGTACACAGGAATAAGGAAAGGTTTCTTTTTTTACCTTCCTAAATTTCTTGTGCAAGAGAGACATCTACTAGGCGACTTTAAATTTGTGAACAAATACTGCAAACCACCGAAAATATGCTTTCTTATACAGGGACGAATCAAGCCCTGTATATTTCTTTAGTATCTCCAAAACTCCACCTAACTCTCCCAAGGAAAAGTAACAACCACTCTGTTCTTCCTCGCCACAAAGCTTTCGCTGGCACGGTTTCCTTCACTCCAAATAAGGGGGGTAGATCTGAGAACCCGGGCTGCGAAGGCTTACTGCGAGGCGGTGCTGCTCCTTGTGAGCAGCATCTCCCGGGCCAGTCTTCTACCCCATTCTAAGTCCCAGTGGTACCAGGTCTGTGAGTTCCTTATTTTGTTCCCTTTCAGCTCAACTGACCGGACCTTAAGTCCTTTAATTTTTATGTAATTTATATAAAAAAAAAAATTAAAAAAAATAAAATAAAAATAAAAAATGTTCTAACTGAAAATATTGTTTTCAAAAAAGGTCAATGGATCTCCTTCATAGATAACTTACGAAATTATTAAGGATAAATTTATAAGTGAACTTTAGTCAAAATTTTTATGGTTAAATTTTCTTTTTTTTTTAACAGATAAATTGAGAATATGTGTCACAGACCAATTAGCCATATAAGGCTAAACAGGTTGACTGAGGCCTCTTTTACCTCCTATTATCCTACTCTATCTTTTATTATTCTCCTCTCTTACCGTTTGCTGACCCTCAGCATGCTTTATTCTCTAAAGGCCGATGATGAGAGACATGAACTCCCATTCAACCTCAATAAAGGTCAAAACTAGTCTGGGTAGTGGCCCTTCCCTTAATGCATAACATTAGACATATCTGCAAGGAGATGTGTTTTGCATTATAGGAGATACTGAGACAGGAGTGTTGGTAGCTTTCTCCACCTTTGCAACAAGTTTCCCCTGGTGTTGTATCACCTTACCCTAGTCCTGAAGATACTTTCAGGCGCAAACTTTGTTTGCTCACACTTGGATAAAGGATTAAACTAAATTTATTATACTCTAACCAAGTGAAAAATAAACTTTCAATGTTAGAAATTTTGTTGATTGGAAAATATGTGGCTATCAGGTGAAACTTCAAGATTCCACTAATCAGTTCCATGTTGGGTCTTTAGAGCAGAGTTTTCAAACTATGTAAAAAATAAATAAAAAATACAAAAAAATATATATAAAACTGATAAAAATAGAAAAAAAAATATCCCAAGCCTGCCCACAGTGCAAATGTACTAAATGTTGCATATAACCTTTTGGTGGTAGGAGCAACATAAATAAAAAAAAAGTTCAAAAATACCTAAAATATATGGGATTGACAATTCTACATCCAAGGATACTGCATTCGATTGCAATATCCTTGGGGGTAGAAATATAAGAGTCATATCAAATGAATATGACAAGAGTTATAGTCATTAGATTCCGTTAATGCTTTGATGGTGAAACATCAGAAAAATGAAGAAGAAATGTTATGTGCTCTGTTAATTAAGATTTTGACAACTCCAATTTTCTGAAAATATAATTTACAGAACTTTCATGCATATATCTGCCAGTATGTATCAGTAAGCTTCTGATATACACTGGCAGACAAGGTATCAGAGGCTATATATGAAAGTAAGATGTTTAAGAATGAGTGAATCAACTGTTGTATTTGCTTTATATTCTATCTCTCTGAATTGCTTGTTTGTTCCACACTGATGATGTACTGTTAATTTCAGGATGAAATAATTGTGTTAATTTCAATAAACTTATTACAGTGTCTGACATATTTTATTCTCTATTAAGTATGTCACAGGTACATGATATAACTATTTCATACACCTAATTATTATTATTATCATCATCAACCTTTCTAAAGAAACAAAACTGAATTTTCTCATCTGGCTCACAAAGTGTAACTCTAACCCTACTCCATACAGAAAAACAGGTATATAATCTGATCAGCTCAACTTTCTTCATGAAGCAGAATAATTTTTCATTCCTTCTACTTCTTTTGAACTTGGTTCACTGTAGGACTCATGCAAAACTCAAGGCAACTGTTAACCCCAGAACATTCTCTTAAAAAACATGCAGTGATATATCATCTGAATGCTCATCATGAGTCCTTTCTCTTTCCTTCCTTCCAACTGTACTCAAGCTCTGTATGATGAGACAATCACAAGGATAAAATGACTTTATGACTTCTTTATTTAATATCTTGGCTGTATTCTCTGCAGTGGTTATCATTCTACCATTTTCTTATTATTATTCTTATTCCTTCCCTCCTCTTTTACTTTGCAGTGTCGAGGATTTTCTATTCACTTAACTGCTACCGTATCGAGGATTAGGCGGTTAGTTCTATGCCTCCCAGTGCATCCTATATCTGTCGATGTGTGTGTTCATGGGCCAGGTTGCCTATTCTGGGGGATGAAAAACCCGAGTTTCCAGGTGAAAAAAAACCCTACCTCCACATGAGACTGGCTAACTCACCTTTAGTTGAAAGTGACCAGATAAAGGTTCCTCACGTCACTGATGGGAATCAAACCCAGGTCTTTCCAACCAAAGGGCTTTGTCTATACTGACTGAGCTACAGGGACTCTTCTACCATTTTCACCAACCAATATTATCCTTCAAAATCATTCTTTTTTATACTTGCTACATATCTGAAAGAATTTACTAGGTTACTCCTTGGCTTGATTGGATAATTTCAGCTCATAGTGTACTTTTGCTGTCCTGCCAAACAGTCACCTTCTTGGCCTGTCTTTGTACTTCCTGCAAAACTGATTATTACCATTATTCATCATATGATACCTCTACAATGTCCTCTTCCAAACTGCATGCTTAATCTCTTCATTCATCTATTTTACATCTACCTTATTCAGCCTTCTGTCCTTTGCAATACATTTTGGCACTAACACTGTCAAATAGCTCTTATCAGTGCCCAAAGAGTATCATCACTCTTCTACTTAAATCCTCATTCTACATTACATTCCTAAGCTGTCTCCTAGGCTTTTCATAATTACCAGATTTGTAGTTCCACACATATGCCAGCCTGGTTGGCCAAATGGTTAGCGTATCCACTCTTCAGCCAAAAGGCTGCAAGTTCGAATCCCACCGTGGGCATGGATGTTTGTGATTGTTTGTGAAAATACTAGTGGTGGTGGGCGGTGGATGGTGTTGGTGTAGATAATGATGGCAGTTACGGTTCACTGTAGTTGGTGGAAAGTTGCAGATTAGGTGCCTTCCCTCGATGAGTCTTTGGACTCCTTGGAGGTGTCACGTAATAATAATATATCCTTTCCTTAAAGAAGTCCTCACATGACTGGCACTATCCAGGTGATCACTTCATGATCACTCTCACCAGCTGGAGAGAAGTGCAAAATCCAACTCACAATAACATCCGCTGATGAAATGATCAGATTTCAAACTTTCAATCCTCATGTGCCCTCCTTTACATACTGCCTAAGATAGTTGTCTCTCAAGAACTCAAGAAATTGATTTTCCTTATTCCCAAATTCTATCTCTTCATTCCAATCTATATTGATATATTCCAATCCATAATCAAAATCACCCATGCTAATCACCCTTCCCTTGTTCACCAACTGAAGTTCCTTATACATTTCTTCATCATCACCCTCCATGTTCCCTAGCCTATAGCAGGATTCAACTAAATATCTCTTTCTGTCAACCTCCACCTCACGCAATAGAATTCTGCTGTTTCCTAACTAAACTGAAATCAGCAGAATTCTATTGCGTGAGGTGGAGGAAGAGATATTTAGCTGATTTTCATACCAATAAATTTGGTATGAAAATCAGCAATAAAAAGATAAAGACTATGAAAAGAACTCTTTCTTTTAAGGTTACACGGTGATCAGCACTCATATTTATGAATTTAGGGACATAAAACACATGTGGTGAAAAGATTATTTTACTGATTAATAATAACTTGACGTTTCAACCCCAGTATTGAGGTCATCATCAGAAGGATACATGTGTATAAGAACCAAGCTACATGTTGTTGCACTCTATACAGGTAAATTACATCTACGTTGTTAACTGATCTTTTTTCTTAGCCTGCCCTCTAGCTATAAAAAAAAAAAAAATTACCAATAAAAACTACAATAAACTCTGCTAAAGTCTTCACGTACTAGGATTTTTCTGAAATTATACAGTTTATATTGTTATATTACGATTATCTTCTGGATTTGTACAGTACAGGTTGCTATTGAATGTTCAGGAAAAAAAAAAAAAAAAAACACTTCACCAAGTCTTTTGTATTGAGATTTTTCTTTGTGGTTACTATGAAGATTACAGATGGATCCTCCACATTCTTGGAATGGTTAGACCATCATTTTTATTCAGATTCAGGTCATGTTTGAGCATTTCACATGCTTCCTTGAATTTCCGCTTGAACCAGGTTTTGGTGCAGTGTAGGGACTTGGTACCTTTCCAATCAATTCTGTGGTATGTTTGGAGTGTGTGGTCAGAAAGGCCGGTTTTTCCAAAATGGAGGTATTTTATGTGTTGTTTGTGTTCATCCTTTCTGATTGGGATGGTTCACCCTGTTTCCCCTATGTATGGTATGTTACATGTGCAATCTATTTTGTAAACCCCTGGGTGGGCTAGGTGTGGCAGAGGATACTTGGAAGAACTGAGAAGGTGTCTTAATTTTGTCGGGGGTTTAAAGGTGGTTTTGATGTTGTATTTGTGTAGTGTTCTGTCTATTTTTTCTGAAATGCCTCTAACATATGGTATAGCTATAGTGGCGGAGAGGATTCAGAGATGAGTGACCAAGCTGGTGAAATGTTCCCTATGAGGATAGATTGAGGTGTGCTGGTTGCAGAGTTTAGCTGACAGGCAGATGAGAGAGAGAGAGGATATTAAAGAAACTTATAAGTTACTAAAAGGATTGTATAAGATTGACACAGAAGAATTTTTTTCAATAAATGGGGAATAGGGGGAAAAACAAGGGGGGTCACATTTGGAAGTTGTCTAAGAGTGTGGTTAGTAAGGGTATACAGACTAGGTTCTTTACTTGAAGAGTAGTGAATGAGTGGAATGTATTGCCAGAGGTGGCGGTGAGCGTCCCAACAGCGAACAGGTTTAAGGTGATGTACAATATGTATTGTATTAATAGATAAAATGGATCTCCTACAACGAGTTTTTTGACTCCATGGAGTGCCTATATAAACAATAATAATAATAAATATGTTAGTCTACTAGACTTGGCAAGTCAATCAAACTAAGATATGTTATCATATCTTAGTACTACTATGCACAGATTTTTGGTCACCTGGCTTTCTCGGAGATGAAGAAGTGTGGACAACATCCAGACAGAAGTGAACAAGAATGTGACAATAATGCAGAATGCTCCATATAAGGATAAACTGAAGGTTGATGGGTACAAAAGAGCAAAAGAGTGAACATGATAGAAACTTATCAGTTACTAAAGGGGTTCTATAAGATTGATAGAAAGGAAATTTTTCAATAGATGATGAGTAGAGAGAGAGAGAGAGAGAGAACAAGGAGTCAGCCTTGGAAGTCATGTAAGAGTGGTTATCAGGGGATATGAGAACTAGACTTTCTGCATGGATAGTGATGAATGACTGGAATGGATAGCCAGAAGTGGTTGAGAGTGAAAGAATTTAAGGAGTAGTATGATAGGTATCATGTGAATAATGGATAGCATAGGCCTCCCATAATGAGTCTTCAGGTTCCATGGAGGTGCTCATAATAATAGTCGTAACAATAATAATATAATTTCATGCTCACTGCAGTCATTACTTTCCCATTCATAAACAGCTTCTCCATCTGACTTACACCAAAACCATTTAGATGTAATTCATTACTCTTAAACAATATCATTTATCCTTCAAATATTCTACACAAATTGCACTCCTTTTTTCTTCATAGAGCTCTACTAGCATGCTATTCATGATCTCTGCTCATGGTCTCAACTCATCAGTCATATCTACACAATTATCTTTTACTCTCCTGAACATCTGCCTGACATCCATTCTCACATTCTCCTCATTCCCAACCAAATCATTCATTTCTACTAACACTACCTACTCTCTCTTGCTTGCTTATTCCTCATATCCATTGCTTCAATCACTCAGCTCATTCTTCCTCCAGGAAAACAAATCTTGTGTACATTACCATTGGCCACATATCAAATAATCGAAACTCCATAAAATGCTACTCTCAAATCATTTATTACTTCTTTCATATGGTCATCTTTCATTCCATTTTCCTAACCCTTCCATTTGTATCTAAAATTCTTTTTATTTCAATCCACATATTATTATTATTATTACGTGACACCTCCAGGGAGTCCAAAGACTCATCAAGGTAGGATACCTACTCTACAACTCTGTCTCCAAGACTCAATCCACCCACTACAACAAACCGCAACTACCATCATCATGTACACCAACGGCATCTACTGCCCGCACACAGAAAATCACAAACATCCATACCCACAGTGGGATTCGAACCCGCAGTCCTCTGGCTGGAGAGCGGATATGCTAACCACTCAGCCAACCAGGCCGGCACCTGGTTGGCCAAGTGGTTATATGCAATGCCGTATTTAGGTATTTCCTGCCCCTAGGCCCGCAGAAAGTGCCGCCCTCATATTTAATGAGCATGCTGATTTACATGTATAACCTCTTTATATCGTAAATTTGTAATATAAATATATATATATTATGACTCACTCAAAATGTCCTAGAATATTCTACATCTTGCCACTCACTCAGCGAAGGTATTTATCATGTCCTCTGCCTGGAGAGCAGATACGCTAACCACTCGGCCAACCAGGCCGGCACCTGGTTGGCCAAGTGGTTATATGCAATGCCGTATTTAGGTATTTCCTGCCCCTAGGCCCGCAGAAAGTGCTGCCTTCATATTTAATGAGCATGTTGATTTACATGTATAACCTCTTTATATCGTAAATTCGTAATATAAATATATATATATTATGACTCACTCAAAATGTCCTAGAATATTCTACATCTTGCCACTCACTCGGCGAAGGTATTTATCATGTCCTCGTAGTCCAGTGCCCTTGTAATATCGCTCTCAATTTGTAGAACTGCCAAGTTAGTGAGCCTTTCTTCTGTCATAGTTGTTCTATGGTAGTCCTTCAACCTTTTGAGGGCGGAAAAAAATGATCGTTCAGCTGAGCAATTTGTTGCCATCTTACACAGAAAAATCGTAACAGCAGTGTCCAGATTGGGACATATACACTGCAGGGCTTCCTGTCGAATTTTCTGTGAAAGTTGTAGGAATTTATTTATTTCTAGACCATTTAATTTCAGGTTCACTCTGAAGTGCAGACATTTGTTTACAAATTTAGGTTCAATATCAGTCGAAAAGTGTTTTTGAAGTTTTTTGCCCCTTTTATGACATTCTTTTCATATCACATGCATTGTTGTAAGAAACCGGAACTCTTTCGAGAGGTTTTCATACAACCTCTTTCTTTGATTCATTTTGAATGAGAGACTGTGCAAAATTGTGTCATAAATATCAGTTTTGAAACTACCTGATGGATTGTACTCGTCTTCATTTTCGTTACTTTCATCTGTGCTGTCATCAAAAAACATGGTGGGCTTTTTTTCCTCTTTTTTTCTTCCTCATACAAGTCAACTCCACTAAGTTTCTTGCTCTGTTCTTCATAGAGTAACTCTAGTTCTTTGAAATATTCTTCGAGGGACACATACAGTTCACATACAGCTCCTATATCAATGTTTACACTTTGTAATTTCTTGCTTATGGAATTCATTCTTGCGAGAATATCACTCCATAGGCAGGTCATGATCCCAACCTCCAGTGACTAAAGTTGCCATAGAATCCCACTTGCTTCACATCGCATAACTTTCTTCTGGGTGGTGTCATTTTCAATTTCGGACAAAGTGGAAATTATTTCCTTTCATCTCTCACGAAGACTCCGACAGGCATCATCACAAGCTGACCAACGAGTAGGCGAAGGACGTTTGATTACTTTTGCAGAAGTTTCCAGGTGCTTTCTTAGAAACGCTCCACCAATGTGTTGAAGATGTGAAAAATACATACAGTTTCTGAAGGACATCAAAAAATGTGGAAGAGTACCAACCGGATTCGGCAGCGTAAGTGCCAATTAGAGAAAGAGAATGTCCAGCGCACGGTGTGAATTCTGCCAATGGATTTATTTCAAGAATTCTTGCTTGCAGTCCTGTGTACTTGTCTGACATGTTACTAGCATTATCATATGCCTGCCTCTGCAATTTGCTGCTTCAATTCCAAGCTTGTTTAGTGAAGTCAAAACCGCCTCTTGTAACTCTTCAGATTTGTGACTTACGTTAGGAATGAAATGCAATAAACACTCCACAGGAGTTCCATGTTCTTTCACATATCGTACAATGAAGGACAGCTGATAAACATGAGACAAGTCTGGTGTTGAGTCAACACTTATGGAATAGTACTTAGCTATTTTAAGTTCTTCCACAATAAATTTGATTACTTTCTTGCCCATTATTATAATAAATTCCTCATACATAGCAAAGGAAAGATATGACATGAAACCTTTTCCTTTTTTCCCGCTTTTGGCAATGTGCTCAGCAAGAAATGGATAAAATTCACTAATTAACTCTAGACACATCATTACATTTCCATTATGCACAGAACCGAAAATGTCATCCTTTCCCCTCAAAGCAAGTCCTCTACTGGCCAATGCTTTTACAACTGCAACTACTCATTTTAACACTGCCTTCCAGTACTTAATTTCTTCTTCCATTTGTTGAGTTATTTGTAAGTCAATTCTCCCTGCAAGATTTGCTCTTTGTTTCAGAGCTATCAGACAGTTCATATGACTAGTTGTTTTCTCGTGATGACATGACTGTCGTCAGCTCCCCCTCCACCAAAAAGACGACAAGGCACACAGAAGATCTTTCCAGTACTAGGAGAGTAAACAAGAAAATATCTTATTATTTTTTTGCCATTAATCAGATTCCTCTCAATGAGGTTCTCAGAAACATGTCGTACTTTGTCAGGATAAGTTCTTTGTGATTTTGAAAGATCACTATCTAAATTTTGTGGAAACCCATTAACTGCGATATACTCGAGTATTACGTCATTTAGAATCCATTCAGCTGGGTCATAACTCACTATCACCTGTGCTGCCAACTTGTTGGGATTTGTTGTAGGCACGTCATTTGAGCAGATTCAATTTTCGTCTCCTCAACCACTTCTTTTTCCAAATCACAATTACTATTAGCAGATAACGATGCAAAAAAACTGTCCAGTTTTCTTATCTTTGATACTACTTTGTTAATTTTCGCTTCCTTTTCTTTTCTCCTCTTCTTATATTCACTATAACTAAGTCGCTTTCTACCGTCACTCATATTTTAAAATTTAAATAGTAATTTAAAACACGCAAAAAGTATCGGAATGATTTACACAATTTATGACTTTTTAAAAGCAAAACAATAAAACAGTATTACCTCCACTCTGATGACAAGGGCACTGAAAACTCTAAATATAATTTCAGATTTAACATGTCTTAACTGCCACAAAGATATCAGGGTACTGAACTAAAGAGTTGAAGGAAGGGCAACAATTAACAATCTTAATTTGAATTTGAAATAATAAGAAGGAAAGGTTGTTACAGTTAGTAAAACCGACACAAAATTAATTAGCATCAATCTCTCCCAATGGCAATCCCTACTGCCTTTGTGTCAAGTTACCGACAACAATACGGTAGCTTTCCGTGCATGTGTCTCGGTCTGTATAGTTATGTTGCAGAATCTGATTTACATACCAATATACTTGCAGACTAAACTCACACTGAAGAAAAGAAAAATATTTCTCTACCTGTGAGTAGATGCGGCATATAAGGAACATGTTATAATTACAAAAATGAGAGCCTGGAAATCTCCGCAGACCCTCAAAATTTGCCATTCTAGGCCCAGGCCTATACGGCCTATACCTAAATACGCCACTGGTTATATGCTCCATCTCTTGCCTCATCTTCACCACTCCACATTCAAGTCTTAAATTACTGTTTGCTATCATTTATACTCCCTATCATGCCATCAGTTGCATATTATAACACAATTCAATTCATTATTACTACAAGAAATAGATCATCATCATCAAATTCCTGCCATGTACCCTCAAGGGGTGTACAGGGTATGATAGTACTACATGAAAAATTTACATCATTACTAACTTCCTATGTACAATTCTCCTCCAAATCAGTCTGTTACTTGTCAAGACTCCAACATTATCAGATCTTATATTTCTATCGTCTAAGGCACTTTGTACCGTATCAATCCACCTATATCTTGGTTTTCCTGTGAGTTGTTTTCCTGCCAACCTGGCAGAGAACACTTGTTTTGCTAATCTTTCCTCTCCCATTCTGTTTAAGTGACCATACCACCTCAGATACACAGATTTCCAGATCGACAAAACTTAAATACAGATCTTTGTTATATTCCCATGATTTCTCAACTATTTGTCATAAAGTGAAGATCTGATCCTGACAGCCTCTAGTTGGCCTGAATCCAGCTTGTTCTTCACCAAGCTTTTCTTCCACAATTCTTCTCAACTGTTTCTCAAATATACTTGCATAAATCTTACCAGGAACACTCAGTAGGAAAATACCTAAGTAATTCTCACATTCAGTTTTATTTCCCTTTATAGATATGGGTACTGTGAGAGCTCTACTCCAATCATCTGGAATTCGTCCCTCTGTCCAGACCTTCTGAACTATACAGTGCAGCCACTGTAAGACTTTTATACCACCATACTTCAGCATTTCTGGTCGAATATCATCTACTCCTGCTGCCTTTCCACATTTCAAGCCTTTGATAGCTTTTTCCACTATAATTATGGATATGTATTACTGATTGTATGCCTATTGAGTGTTTTTTTTACCACTGTGCTGTCATCTCTGCTTGTTTTATTTAGCAATTTTTCGAAGTAATTACTCCATACTTCAAGGATATCTTTTTCTCCAGTTTTCATGTCACCTTTATCATCTCTAACTCCTTTTACAGCACTCTTTCCTCCATTCCTAAGCTTCTTCAACAACCTCCAAAATAATTTGCCACCTTCTTGATACTTATTTTCTATGTTCTTGCCATAGTTCTCCCATTACTTTTGTTTAGCTAGTTTTACACAGTGTTTAGCTTTCTTACATTTGTCTCTGTATTCTGTAAGAGCACAAGTTGACTTATTTGCCAGGAACTTTTGATAAGCTTTTTTCTTTTGTTTAAATGCCTCTTTAACTTCCTGTGTTCTAAGGAGTTCTGATTTTTCTATCCTTGCAGACAACCTCGCCACATGCCTCTCTGGCTGAATCAATCAGGGTTTTCTTCAAAACTTGCCACTAAATCTCCTCATATTTTTTTCAATAATCTTTGTGTATTTTAGTCTACAGTTCACATCTGAGAGCTGCTCAACTTTTATTTGCTTTAAAACTTTCTTACATGTTATTCTTTTCAATATGAAATTCGATTTTATCCTGCTCAAGACTAAATAGTGATCACTTCCAATTTCAAATCCTCTGTATACTCTGGTGTAGGACACCAGAGTGTACAGAAGAAAACAGGGAGTGTACAGCGAGAAAACATCACTATCAACAATAACATAGTCAATGAGACTTTTCTTATTTCTTGCCTCTTCTCTCCATGTGAATTTGTGCACATTTTTATGTTGGAACATGGTGTTAGTAATAACCAGTCCATGTCGTGAGCAGAAATCCAACAGGTATTTGTCATTATTATTAGCTTTGCTCTTTTCTCCAAATTTTCCCAAAATATTTTTGTATGTCTGACAATCATTTCCTACTCAGTTATTTAGATCCCCAACAAGGACCAACTTTTACTTTTTCATTGTGTCAGTTGCTTTCTCTTAAGCCTCAAAAAATTCCTCCACTTCTACCTTAGTAGAACCTTCTGTGGAACCATAGGCACAAATAAGTCTCATTGTCCAGTTTCCCATTCTGATATTTGCCCAAATCACTCTACTAGTTTATTACATACAAAATAGTTACATACAAGTATATGTGAAACTTCTATTTGCATGCCTGGATATACAATAAATATAGATAAAAAGAAGAATGTAATTTCCTCAGTGGCATAATCATCCTACTGTGAACACTAAAGACAGTACACTTAGGGAAGGAGAAGTCCAAGTGTCCACTGAAGGTGCTCAAGAGGAGCTTAGCAAAAGTTTGAAATAATGAGGACAGGAAAAGGGTTATAGTAGTAAATTTTTATATAATACTCTATTAAGCAAAAATCTTTTACAATGAAACTGAAAATTTCATTATAATGTGATGATATGCAATTTGGTATTTTTTCATACTCAACAATTACTGATGAGAACTGATGACCTTTGAGAGTTTAGCACATCAATGGTGTGTGCTATAATTTTCACTATAACTGCATGCTATAAGGAAATCAGCATTCAAAGCAAGTGTGTTATGACCACGTAATACATTTAATTGTGGCAAGGAATCTGGAACAGGTGTTTAGTAAATTTTGCATAATTAATAATTATTCTTGTTACCCTGTGAAGCATAACTTTTTCTTCTCAAAATCCCATGACCAGTTCTTTGGCATTATTTTTCACTAGTTTCTGAGCTGCAAAAAAAAAAATATATAATCTTTAAAATGTATTGAGCAAAGTAATTTAAATGACTATCAAACTGGTGTATAGTTTTTTGTATCTCATCTTCCTGAAACACTATCACTGGCATACTTGTTTAATTATTATTATTAACAGACCTCCATGAAATCATAGCCTTTAATAAATTTAGTTTAATCCTTTATCCAAGTGTAAGCAAACAGAGACTTATTCAGGGAGTCCCCAACATGACCACTTTCATATATGTTATAGTGTATCTTAAACCCATTCACACTATCCAGATTCACAACACCTTCTAGCAATCTATTTCACTCCCTAACCACCTCATAAAAGATCTTCTTGTCACTCCCCCAACTAAGTGCATTCCTATTCTGTATTTAGGGAGGGTCTCCTATTCTTTCTCTCTCCACACTATGAATAATTCCTTTCCATATTAATCCAATAAAATTTCTTCACAACTTGAATGTCTCTATCATATCACCTCACAGATAAGAGGAAATATGATAAGACTGCAAATCTTGTCCACCTGATGGAACAAAGTTCTACAAGACAGTATGCAGCATTATATTTCTGCCCTCCAGAGTGTAAAATGAATTTAGAAACATTAAAACAGCAATGTCTCTTTCTGTTCAGGTTACTAACTTATTTAAATCTTCAAATAACTTTGCATTAACAACAGTTCTTATGATTCTTTCTTCAACTTTGCATCATCAACAAACAAACAAACAAACAAATTAAATATCACCCTTTCAAATTACATCATCGTCCTTGGACTGCTTTTAACTTATTTAGTGCTCATGTAAAATAGATGATTTTTATCTGTTTTATTGTTTTTTCTTAAAAAATTAGTGTTTTATAATATATTAGTGCTGATTTTTGTTTTCATAGTATTTTGTTTTTACATACATATATATTTTTAGGGAGATATTGCAATATTAAATAGTGTTGGAAAATGATACCAAAAACATGAATCAAGTGGCAACAAAACAGAAGGCTAACAAGAACAGCGAAGTGGAGAACAAGAATATCTTTATCAGACAACTAACCTGTGAAATTTCAAAATTAAAGCAGACGACACAGGAATTACAAAAATTTTAAATATGTTTAAAGGAAGACAGATTATAAGAAATTATTATTATTATACAGGTTCTTCTTCTTCCACTTTCTTCTTGCTGTGACTTCACTCCAAAATGCTAATATGATTGTGCCTTATAATATATCTCATGCTGCATCAGTTGTCATGCAGAATAATCAGAGACATGTTCAAGGCTTAGGCATAGGGGCCTGTTCAAGAAGTATATTACCGTCTCCAACAAAAGTCAGTGATATTGTGAATGAGCAACACAGAAGGTACAAGATTAATCTTAAAAGGGAATTTTACAAAAGTATATGGAATGTTTGGGGTCTACAGATGGGTACTCTTGAGATTGTAAAGAGATGGACAGGCATAAAATTGACATCCTGAGAATTACAGAGACCAGATGGAATGGAGAAGGTTACTTCAAAAGACAGGATGGTAAGCTAGTTGTTTACTTCGGTGATGACTCAAAGAATGATGGGTAGCTATGATACTAAGACAGCTAAGGAAAGAAGTCGACTTGGTTATAACCCTGTTAATGATAGGATAATACTTTCTATTAGACTTTAGGCTCAGCCTAATAATGAATCAATCATGATAGTTTATGCACCTTACATGGATAGGCCTGAAGAAAAGAGTGAGGAATTCTATGAAAATTTACATACTGTTTTGGACTGCCTACCAAGGAGAAACATACTTGACACCTTAGGGCACTTAAATGCAAAAGTGGGAAAGAGTATGAGAGTTAGGTCAGAGTGTGGCTTGTTTGGTCTGGATGAACGTAACACCTGTGGTAAAAAACTTCGAATTTTCCCATGCTAACAGATTAGTTATTACCAATACCTGCTTCCAGAAACACTCACAATGGACCTATACTTGAATATCTAACATTGATGGGTCAAGGCACCAGACTGATTACATCCTGGCTCTCCAGCAGTGGAAGACAAGCATCTCTGATGTGCAATGAAGAATATAAGAGATTACATAGAACAGCCATCAAGGACAAGGAAAAGTTCTATACTAATAAATGTGAAGGGATAGAGTTCCGAGTGAGGAGGCACAATTATAAAAGGATGCTTTATTTAGTTTGTGATCTAAAGCACAAGTTTAAGCCCAAATTGAATGTCATCAGACAGGAATGGAGCGTTACTAACAGAAGAATTGGAAATCAAAAACAGATGGAAAGAATACTGTGAGGAACTGTACAATAGAGTTGATAAAGAAAATTTGGAGGGGCCCTCCCACCAGGAAAATTTTGATTTGGAACCTCTTCCACTTAGGCATGAAGTTGAAAGAGCAGTTAAGCAGCTTAACAGCAATAAGGCCCCAGGTTCAGATGGAATTCCAGCAGAGTTAATTAAGGCCACAGGGAATGGAGAGATAAGAGTGTTTCATAGATTGATTACAAGGATATGGGATACAGGATCATGGCCTAGAGACTGGAAGAAGTCAGTTTCATACCACTACATAAGAAGGGAGGTATGAAGGCTTGAAAGAACTATAGAACTATTAGTTTAATATCTTATGCAAGCAAATTTTATTGAAGATCATGCTAAATAGGATTGAGGCTAAAGTTGAGGAAGAGATGCCCGAGGAACAAGCAGGTTTTAGGAAAGGTAAGGGCACCAGAGATCAGATCCTTTTCCTCAGACAGATTTCTTTAGACTTTCCCTCATAATCATTTCCATGATTATGAGGGAAAAAACACTATGTGTTTGTCTGGTTTGGACTTATTAAGCAAGTGCAAGAATGGCATCATAAGCTAGGCATTACACATGAATAGAGATATGCAAGTTGTCCAACTGATCATTCAGACTACAGAATTATACAAAACACATGCAGTTGGTGATATATTATTGTATTGTATTTAAATGTATTGAAATATATTTTAAATATATTTCAATACATTTAAAAAATGCTTAAATGATGGAATATCAGAATGTGTTCCTAGAGTTCAAAGAATAAATAGAGTAAGAATGAAATGAATGTGCAATCTTATCAAGAGATTCTGTTACACCTGATATCTTAGGAATATAGTATTCTCAGCTATCATGGTGTAACATGAAGAATAAATATCATAAATTAAAACCCCTGCATAAAAAAAAAATGAATTATTTAATGGAAAATTTCTTGCATCCAGTAAAATGTATAAAACGTAAGGGTTATTGTTAAAGTAGCTGATAAAGGAAGGAATGTATTAATATTGTAATATGACTTAAAATAAGAAATTCTAACTAAATAAGTAGCTAACAAAGGAAAGTATTGATTAATATTGTAATACGATAAAAAATGAGAGAATTAAGTAAATAAGTAGAAATGGGCGAGTCATAAAATACGTTATGTGGGAGATTAAGTTATTAAGTAGAATTCATAGAAAAAGTTTGAAAGGGGATTAAGTCAGGCTAGCACAAGAAAAGCAAAGCTATCGCTTAGGGCCGATCCCCGGATTGATACATTGAGAACGGGCTTGCCGATCAAATGACGTTTGGCAGGAAATCGCCACCCTAATTGGTCGATGATTAAAAAACAAGTAGAAGGAGGAGAAAGGAAGTAAGAAAAGGTGCTGTTAGGGAAGCAGCTATAAAAGGGTTGGTAACCCCCTGGAGAGGGCCTTTTTTTTGGATAGTCGCTTTTGGCCTTGGAGTTTGGTTTTGGTTCTGGTGGAGTTCATGGGGTTTTCCTGAGTGGCGACAGGGGTGATATCTCCTCGTCACAACACGGAAACGAAAGTGAGTGGGATTTCGATTCCCGTTTTCCCGAGTAGGAAGCAAAGGAAAAATTGCCATAAAGTCCTAGAAAAGGAGGGATCTTCTTCGTTTCGACGGCAGTGATAACTACGCAAAGCAGAAAGCTGTAAAGAGATCGATGTCCTCGTTGCTAATAGTACAGCAAATATATGTGTGTTAAAGTATTCCAGAGTTACGAGAAGTTATACCAGAGGTTCGTTTGGAAAAGAATAAAGACCCATACGAAAAGCTCAAGAAAGGTACTGTAAATCATAACCTATGTTAGCTAGAAATTTATCTGTGAAAAGTATCGTGATTCCAATATAGAACTGTTGAAGTTATACTAGGACTTTAGTATATGATAGAATGTGTTATGTGTAGATTGACTAGTGTTAAAGATTTGTGAATGATTAAGAGTCCTAAGGTATTTTTGCATGTCTGTTATATTGCACAAGATATTTAAATGACATAATTGTGTGTTAGTGCAAATAACTGTATAACGGAATAGTGTAAATTAAGTAATTACGTATCCTAAGAATTGAATGCCTAATGTAATGTATAAAATAATTGAAATGTCACAAGTATGTGTTAGCAGTGAATGATTTGTTAATCTACTTCAGTATGAATAATCAGAGAGTGTGAATTGATCTAATTTGTTCACATCAGGTGAATTTATGAATTAATGTGTATGGCGGCATAATCACAAATAGCCATATTGCTTGTAATAATTTAATTTTAGTCTATAAGTATTTTAGTTTAGTACATGAATTGTACCATGTTTAGAAACTTAATAAATCTTTTGTTCAATGATAAAAGAGTTGTCTGATGTTGCTAATCCAATTCACCGCTTAAAATCATTGTACCTAATCACGCGGGAAATTTAAAGTTGAGGAAAGAGATTAAGAGTCACGACTGCAATAATATTTAAATACTAAGAGATATATTCGAGATTGACTTTCTCCCTATTTATGACAACATAAATGGTGCAGTTGATAACCACTTGAAAATATTGTACTTAGTCACGTGGAAAATTTAAGTTGAGAATCGAGTTAAGTGTCACGACTGCAATAGTTACACTTTCAGATATATTTGAGTTCTTTCTCCTTGTTTATGTATGAAATATCCTAAACTAAATATCCCAAAAGGCGCAGTATAAATACAAATATTAGGGGTACTACGGGGAGCAATGACTTAGATATTGGTATAAGTTTTGGTAAAATCTCGGGCATAGAAGTTAGAAGAATATAGATAAAAGGAATTTGTAAGATTAGAGTAGAAATCATAAATTGGGACACAACAATTCTTAAGAAAAAGATGATATGGAAGAAATAATGTGTGTGTAAGGATGATGTCAGTTATGAAAGTTATAAAATGTAGGCTAAAAATGTCAGCACTATTGTATGGAAATCTAAATGTGAGTATGAAAAGAAACTGGCTCTACAAGCTAAAGACTACCCAAAAGAATTCTATCATTATGCTGCAAATAAAATGAAGAATGGGTATGAAAGAATAACTCTATTGAATGTAAATGGTATGCCAGATGACAGACACAGAAGAGATTCAACTAACAAGTGCCAAACCCAGGTGTGTGCAACGTTGAGCTCAATGCTATCTCTTCACTGAATGAAGAAACTAAGGTGTATGAGGAGGAGGCACTAGAGCTATTGCATAAGCTAGATAAGAATTCAACAATAGAGACTGATAGGAAAAATATAAATTGAGTCTCAGACCAGAGAAGATTCCTCAGGAGTGGAAAGAATGTATGATATATTGCACAAGGGTGGTGCAAATTGTGGAAAATTTGGTAGGAGCTTGCATATAGAAATGGATTGAAAGGAATCAATCTTTGCAATGAACAGCATGGATTTACTAAGGGAAGGTCATGTTTGAGCAACTTGCTCACATTTTATAATTATGTTAAGGTTTGAGCCAAACACGAGGAATGGATACACATGATACTTTTGGGTTGTGCTAGGACTTTTGACAAGATACAGCATGGAAGGCTATTGATATGGGATGAAGGCTGAAGGATATGGGATTGGATTATAAACTGTTAGCTTGGATAAGAGGATGGCTGACTGGAAGTTATACGAAAGAGTGGTATATTGAGGGATGTGAGTCTGCAAGATTTAAGGTGACCAGTGGTGTACCACAGAGATCAAGGCTTGGTCCACTGTTATTCAATTGGAATTGCATTTATACACTGGTTTAACAGTGTTTCCATTTTTGGAAACAGGCCTGGAACTCTTTTTCTGAAATACTCTTGAGTTCCTTTATCACATTATGTTGGATATCAGCGATATCAGAAAATCTTCGTCCTTTTAGCGCAGTTTTTAATTTTGGAAACAGCCAGAAATCACAGGAAGCTAAGTCTCATGAATAAGCAGAATGACCTAATTCGGTAATCGTTTTTTTGGCCAAAAACTCTCTCACAATGAGCATATTATGACTTGCCGCATTGTCGTGATGGATGATCTGCTTGTTAGGCCACAATTCAGGTCTCTTTCTCCAAACAGAATCTTGTGATCTTTTCAGCACCTCTAAATAGCATTGTTGGTTGACCATTTGTCCCTGTTCAATGAATTCATAGTGGATTATCCCCTTGTGATCAAAGAACACACCAGCATGGGTCTTGAACTACAAACGTGACATGCATGCTTTTTTCGGATGTGGCAAACTCGGGGTTTTCCACTGCATGCTCTGGCGTTTTGTTTCGAGATCGAACTGGAAGCACCAGGTTTTGTCACCCATAATTACTCTCGGAAAGATGTGCTTATTTGCAGAAAGATCAGTCACAACTTGAACCTACTGTGGCTTCTGTTCACCTGTCAAGATCCGAGGCACAAACTTCACAGAAATCTTTCGCATACCCAATTCTTCAGTTAAAATTATCCTGACAGTTTCTCGATTAATTTGCAATTCATCAGCCATTAATTGCACACTTACTGGTTTGTCAGACCATACCAAACCTCTCACTCTGTTCGCATTTGGTCCCTTGTTTTTGTTTTTGGCTGCCCACTTCTGAAGTCGTCGTTCACATCATCTTGTCCACCTTTGAATCTCTTATGCCACTCAAAGACAATTGACTTTTTCAGCATATCCAAACCATATGCCACTTTCAACAGCTCCAAAGTTTCAGTAGGCTTGAGGTTTAAGCATGCGCTAGTTAAATCATGTACAAACACGATTACTCACGTGACCCCAAACAAATTACCAGACGGACGATATTATGCAGCCATTCCAGAAATTAAATTGTCATACCTTGTATGCGAAAAAGGCAGGAGATTGTGACAAGCTTAGGAGGCAGCTCAAAGCAGTGCCATGGCATAAAAATCTCTATGGGAGATTAAGGAGTATGTGAAGAAAGCAATATCAGATTATATAGGTAGGAGTTAGTGGATGAGTAGTCATGAAGCTGGGAAGGTTTATGCAGAGAAAAGCAAACTTACAAGCAGTACAATACATAGGCAAGAAGAGTAACCAGCAAGCTCGCATGAAGCAGGAATAAGCAAGAAAGCTGACCAGCATGGTAAGGGAGGAAAAATCAGAATATGGGAGGAAATTACTCCAGCAGGTGAAAGGAAATCTCAAAGAGTTCTTTTGTTATTTATTCATTTAGTGCATGGATAAAAATACAAGAAATTAATGAGCAAATCCATATACAAACTGACAATTCATTCAACCAAATGAAGGCACTATCTGGAAATAAATGCAAGTTCTTGAGACATCTAGGGAAAGAATGTGTGGGGTAGTCATCAGTAATATGATGCTTAGTCTGCACAGTATTACCCACGCAAAAGGGTAACTGTGAACTTCTCCAGATCTCTGGATGTAATAAGTGGACAAAGTGGCCTTGTCTGGTCCTAAATCTGTTTAACTGGGTCCAGAGGTGTCATGATAGATTAAATCCTGGAGGTCTGATAGTTGCATCTTTAATCAGGTACTTGTTTGTAGTTTGTTCCATAGTCTTCTCCACCAGTCCTGGGGACAATCATTTGGTATTTCCAAACCAGATGGAAGATCTAAAGGTAAGGGGATAGCTAGGGAGGGGGAGAGATCTTAATATATAGGACGGTACATGTTATTTCTGATTTTATTTCTTTGATGGTAGCTTCTTCTCTTTTTAAGTATCTAGGAGTGATGTGGAAAAAAACAGGCAAATATGGGTAAGGAGTAGATCTTAAGGTACCAGAGATGGTTCTCATTATTATGTTAACTTCATTGTTATGTTAAACATGACTCTAATGGACTATGTGTCCATTAGAGTCATGTGGTAACTTCAGCTCCAAACAGGCAAACAATACTCTGCCACTGAGAAGACCAGAGCCAGGGCTGCTGTTCTAAGAGTTGAGGCATTACAACCCTAAGTTGTGCCTGTGACTTGTTTATGATGTTGTTCCTGGAAGACATCTTTAACTTAGTTTTTTCCAAATGTTGTGCATATTAAATAACGTTTGCTAGTTCTTCTGACATCTGTCACAAGAACTAGCACATGAAGAACATCTCTGGAGACTAATGATTTGGAAGCACCATTCTAATTTAGAAGCATCTAATCCTATGGCTATAAATATACAACCATAGGATTAGATTAGATATCAGCCCATGCATTATGAGAATATGCAAAGAAATTGACATTGCCTCTGACCAGGCTGTTTAACTTAAGCCATGACTCTGGTAAAGTCCCAAGGGAATGTAAGGACAGAATCATTCTATTACATAAAGGAAGCTCCAAGACAGGGTAACAAATTATAAACCAATTAGTAGTGATAACAAACGTATTGGAGAGGTTGATCAAGAACAAAATTCAAGAGTTGGTGGATAAGAATATGATACTCTATGGAGGAGGGAGTAGCATGGCTATGTGATAGATAGCGATGCCATAGCAATTTATTAATTTATTATTATTATTCAGGCCTCCATGGAGTCAAAAGACTCATCGTGGGAGGTCCTTCCTATGAACATGAAGTCTGTCAAGACTCATCGAGGGGGAGGTCCCCCCCCCTAAGAAACACAAAGTCTATCATACCACTCCTTAATCTCAGTGACCGTTCTCGCTCTCACCACTCCATCAGGCAATGCATTCCACGGTTCAACCACCCTCCATGCAAAGAAACCACTCCTCACCCTCTTGCTTACAGTTTCCTTTCGTAACTTCCAGGGATGGCCTCTTGTCATCACTCCTTCCCACTGTTCAACCAAGCGAAAGAACTCCCCAGTGTCAACCCTGTAACCACCTCTCAACAGTTTAAAAGTCTTAATCATATCACCTCTCCTTCTTCTATCCACCAAACTCTGCAGTCCGCATTCCCTCAGCCAATCCTCATAACCAAAATTGTACAGTCCTGAAACCATCTTTGTCATCCGTCTTTGTACCCTTTCCACAGTTAATTTATCCCCTTCAAATCCTGGGGATCAAATCTGAGAACAATAGTCTAAGTGTGGTCTGATCAGAGACTTATACAACGGAATGATAACCCTTTTATCTCTGCAGGTGTCAGTGTCCTTCTCATAATTGCAGCAATCCTCTGTGTTACCTTCACCACCTTTGCAATATGTCCCCTAAATTTCAGGTTTCTATCAATCATCAACCCAAGATCTCTTGTCTCCCCTACTTCCTCCAGTATAACTCCTCCCATAGAGTATGCAGCATCCCATCGATGTTTCCCAAACCTCAAGACCTTACATTTTGCTGCATTACACTGACACCACATTCATTTGCCCATCTATCTAGCTTATTCAAATCCTCTTGCAGGTCTACCACTTCTGCACTATTACTAATAATCCTTCCCAACTTCGCATCATCCGCAAATAACTGAATATCCCCTTGCAATCCACTGGCAATGTCATTGATATAAAGGTTAAACAATATAGGCCCTAGTACTGAGCTCTGTGGGACCCCACTTGTAACCCTCTGCCTTCTTGAAACTGCTCCACCATACACAACTCTCTGATACCTATCAAACAGCCAATCCTGAATCCAGTTGACCAATCTGACATCCAGACCCATGTACGGCAACTTAAATATCAGCTTATCATGTGGCACCCTGTCAAATGCCATCGCTAAGTCTAAGAAATGTATATGCATTTCCCTCATCTAATGTTCTTGTCACTTTATTATAAAAGGCTAGCATATTGCTAAAACAAGAGCACCCTTTCACAAATCCATGTTGACTCTCACAGATAACATTACCCTCATCTGCCCAATGTTGTATATGGTCCCTCACTACTTTCTCCAAGATCTTAACAACTACTGAAGACACACAAACTGGCCTATAATTAGACACTTCCAGTCTGTTACCACCCTTATGCAATGGCACTATCTTACCTTTCTTCCATTCCCTGGGCACCTTTATTGCAGCCAGACTTTCATTGAAAAACCAGGTTAAAGGCACTGTCAGTTCCCTAGAACATTCTCTCAAAGCTCATGGTGAAATACCCTCCAGTCCCAAAGCTTTACTGACATCCAGAGTACTCAGTAACTGAAACACACTCTCCTCCTCTACCACTAAACCTCAAACCTGCCCTATCCCTCTAGCATTAAAATTGACTCCTCCAGGATGAAATACTCCAATAAAGTGTTCATTGAACAATTCCACTATGTCCTCTGCATCAGTCACTCTATTCCCATTTTTATCTCACAATATCATTCTTCCACAGTCATTTCTCCTCCTACTGGCCACATAGCTAAAAAATTCCCTAGGATTTTCTTTGGATCTTAGGGCCAATCTCCCATCATATTCCAGTTTCGCCTTCCTTACCATACTAGTCGCTCTTCTAGCCTGTGTCTTATATTCTTCATGCATCTTCTCTTCACCTGTCTCCTTATATCTCTTCCATAGCCTCTTTTTCGCATGCAATTCTTGTTTAATATTGTTTGTCATCCACTTTACTCCAAATTGTGTCCTCTTCTTCACTTGTGGTATACAACTTACCATTGTTGCTAACAAATATTCTTTCACAATTTCCCATGCACCAATGATATCCCAGCCTTCCAATTTCTCCCTCCATGAAACTTCCTGAAGTTAACGTCTAAGACTATTATAATCACCTGCTTTATAATTCCACATAAGTTCCTGTCTCTTTGATACTCCTGCATGTCTATTCATTTTCCAAGTCAAACCATATGGTCACTCTCTCCAAACTGGTGGGAGTGATGTCATCTCAGTTATTATCAACTCTTCAGATGCTATAACCAAATCCAAACCTCTTGTTCCCTCTGTTACATGTTGCCTAAGACATTTGTCCCTCAAGAATTCTAGAAATTCCATTCCCCTTTTGCTACATGCATCTTTCTCTCTCCAATTTATTCTACTGTAGTTAAAATCTCCCATAACAATCATTCTTCTTGCACTTGCCAAACTTAACTGTCTAAACATCTCCTGGTCCCCATCCTCTGTGCTCTTGGGTCTGTAGCAACACCCCACTAAATATCCTGTCTTGCCCACCTCTACCTCATACCATATGCTACCAAAATCATTTGTCTCACTGCTTTCCAAAGCCTCCACTCTTAGAGGACATAGGTCGTCACTTATCATAAGCAGTACCCCACCACCACGCTTTCCCCTCCTATCTTGCCAAAAAATGCTGCACCCAGTGACTTCTATTCCTGTTATTATATCCTCTTCTGTCAACCATGTCTCAGTGATCCCAATAATTTTTGGCCAGGCTGATGCCTATCTGCACCACCAATTCCTCTCCCTTATTCCGGATGCTCCTGGCATTAGTATAAAGCATATAAATGTCACTGTTTCTATACCCAGCATTATCCCCTCTAGACTCCACTGGGCTCAGTGTTACCTGATGTCATCTCCCTTCTCCTAAGTGTCCATTCCCACAAGAGGCCACCCCTGCTATCATCCTCCCTGGGACAAACTGACTCGTTCAGAACAGCAATCTCTCCAGATGCCTACATCCTTCCTCGTTCAAATGTAAGCGGTCTCTCGCATACAATTCCTCTCTTTCCTCAAACGCACTCCAAGCATCCACATATACCAGTCCTCTCTTGTCACACATTCTAGCTATTATGTCATTCAATATTACTACTCTTCTGCTCAGCTCATCATTATCGTACCTAGGCAACACACACACACACACACACACACACACACACACACACACACACTGTTTTTCCTCTCTCTGTCTTCTTCTGTACAGCCTCAAGCAAAAATAACATAAATAGCTGAGGTGAACAAAGGGAATGGCTATATAGTGATACTGCTGGATTTTGGAATGAGTGTTTTTTGACAAGATACCACATGTACCCCTTACACAAATTGGAGCAACTGAATATGAACTGACTAACAAAGAGATACCAAAGAGTAGTATATGGAGGAGTAAAATCCAGAAGAAGGCAGGTGACTAGGGATCTGACACAAGGCTCTGTGCTTGGATCTCTGCTATTTAATTTCTATATTGGTGATATAAGAAATTATTTGAAGGGAAAAACAGAGGTGTTTGCTGATGATGCAAAACTGAATAGTATAATAGTTAATCCAGTCAATGTAGAGAACTTGCAGAATGAATGAAATAAGTAAACTGCTTTCTACTATATAAATGGAATTGCACTCCAGAAAACTGATGCAACCAGGGATATGGGGAAGAGGGAATAAAGAGTCAAATTTTTGATGGCATATTGCAAAAATGGCCACATGAGCTCAAAAGATAACCTGATTACTGAAGAACACTCTAACATGTAGAGATAAGGAAGTTATTCCCCTTTATGAGGCTCTGATATGGTAGCATCTGGATTATGTACAGGTCTAGTCATGTGGGTTTCTTGGGAATGAGGTGGTAGTGGAGAGGATTCAGAGGTGAGTGATCTTTGAAATACTCTCTATGAGATAGATGAAGACTCTGTGGATTGCAGAAGCTGGCTGATAGGTAGAAAATAGGAGGTATGATAGAAACATTTAAATTGCTAAAAGGTTTTTTTTTTATTTGATTTTTTTATGGCACAAAGGCATCAAAGGTCATACTGCACCAGAATACAGCTCACAGCAGTACATATGGTAACTGGTTAGTAAGACAATCACAAACATCCATGCCCTTGGTGGGATTCGAACCCACAGACTCTTGGCTGAAGAGCAGATATACTAACCACTTGGCCAACCAAGCCAGCTTGGTAAAAGGATTTTAAAGGATTACGCAGAGGAAATTTTCAGCACTTGGCTTGAAGGATTTAGTTCAAACAAGGAGGCATCTCTGGAAAGAGATTGGCTTAGTAAAGGCTTTAAGATTAAAATTTCCACTTGGAACAAATATGACAGGTATTGCATGGATAGTGTGAGCCTCCTACGATGACTCTGGACTCCATGAAGATTCCTTTGCAATAATTTTAGCAATGTGGCCAGTAGAAGGAGAAATGATTGTGGAAGAATGACATTGCGGGATAAAAATGGGAACAGAGTGACTGATGCAGAAGACATAGTAGAATTGTTCAATGAACACTTTATTGCAGTATTTCATCCTGGAGGAGTAAATTTTAATACTAGAGGAATAGGGCAGGTTCAAGGTTTACGGTTGCAGGAGGAGAGTGTGTTCCAAATATTGAGTACTCTGGATGTCAGTAAAGCTGTGGGACTGGATGGTATTTCACCACAAGGTTTGAGAGAATGTGCTAAAGAAATGACAGCTCCTTTGACCTGACTTTTCAATGCAAGTGTGGCTACAGGAAAGGTGCCCAGGGAATGGAAGGAAGGTAAGATAGTGCGATTGCATAAGGGTGGTAGCAGACTGGAAGTGTGTAATTATAAGCCAGTTTTTGTGTGTCATCAGTAGTTGTTAAAATCTTGGAGAAATTAGTGAGGGACTGTATATAGCATTGGGCAGATGAGGGTAATATTATCTGTGAGAGTCAACATGGATTTGTTAAGAGGTGGTCTTGCTATAGTAATATGCTAGCCTTTTATAATAAAGTTACAAGAGCAGTGATTGATGAGGGAAAGGCATATACTGCCATTTTCTTGGATTTAGCAAAGGCATTTGACAGGGTACCACATGATAAGTTAATATTTAAGTTGCAGCACATGGGTTTGGATGTCAGGTTGGTCAACTGGATTCAGGATTGGCTGTCCAATAGGTATCAGAGAGTTGTGTATGGTTGGAGCAGTTTCAAGGAGGAAGAAGGTTACAAGTGGGTTCCCACAGGGCTCAGTACTGGGACCTATATTGTTTAACCTTTATATCAATGATGCTGTTAGTAAGCTGCAGGGGGATATTCAGTTGTTTGTGGATGATGTGAAGCTGGGAAAGGTTATTAGTAATAGTACAGATGTAGTAGCCCTGCTAGAGGATTTGAATAAACTAGACAGATGGGCAAATGAATTGGGGTATCGGTTTAATGCAGCAAAATGTAAGGTCTTGAGGTTTGGGACACTTTATACTCTATTGGAGAGTTGTAGTGGAGGAAGTAGGGGAGACAAGAGATTTGGGATTGATGATTGATAGAAACCTGAAATTCAGGGGACATATTGCAAAGGTGGTGAAGGTAACACAGAGGATTGCTGCAATACTGAGAAGGACGTTGACCGGCAGAGATAAGAGTTATCACTCAGTTGTATAAGACCCTGATCAGACCACACTTAGACTACTGTTCTCAAATTTTTTGATTTGAAGGGGATAAATTAACTGTGGAAAGGGTACAGGGGCAGATGGTTTCAGGACTGTACAATGTTAGTTATGAGGATCGGCTGAGGGAATGAGGACTGCAGAGTTTGGTACATAGAAGAAGGAGAGGTGATATGATTGAGACTTTAAACTGTTGAGAGGTGGTTACAGGGTTGACATTGGGGAGTTCTTTCGCTTGGTTGAACAGCGGGAAGGAGTGATGACAAGGGGCCATCCCTGGAAGTTACGAAAAAAGAAGCTGTGAGAAAGGGGATGAGGAGTGGTTTCTTTGCATGGAGGATGGTTGAACCATGGAATGAATTGCCTGATAGAGTGGTGAGAGCAAGACCGGTCAATGAGTTCAAGGGGTCGTATGATACACTTTGTGTTTCCTAGGAAGGACCTCTCACGATAAGTCTTTTGACTCCATGGAGGCCTGAATAATAATAATAATGATATGTGTACAAATGCGATCTTGCAAACAAAAAGAATCAAAATGTGCAATTGTGAAAACAAATGTTGTTCAGATTAGAGATGAAAATGGACAACACTAAGACTGGAACTATGACCATGTACATTTTAGAAATGAATCATAATGGTTTGGGGAAATTTGTCTTATTTGACATGTAATCTATTTCTTTGTTCAAATTATTCACTGTTGATACGTAAGGTAAACTGAAATTTGGGAAGGCAATAGAATATACAATGAATTCTTTTGCTAAGCCACACACAAGGCTTAGCACCTTAACACCCATCTCTCGGGGAAACTGCAACATCAGCAAGATAATTTACTGACTGGCCTAGAAATTCTTAAGACACTATCATTAGGTTCAATTCCAGTATACTATTCTAGCCACCAGTCCACAGAATAACTGTTTTAACACTAATGCTCAAAATGATGAAATATTGGGTTGTTTCTATGAGGTCCAGCAAATCTCTGAAAATACCACTCAAGTATATGCTGGAAGAAATGGGGAAAAATTAAACTAAGCCTTTATTCTAGTGCTCAAACATAGTTTCTGGCCACTTCAAGCCTGTCCAATAATCAAAATGGTGAGATTATATGGGGAAAAAACTCATCCACAACCCAGCAACTATCAACATAAAAGATTTGACGTTTCCTCTGAGCAGTGAAATATCACATTTTTGCCCTTGTGTACGCAGATTCGTACGTGGTCTGTTTTCACTAATATGATGATCAGTGGCAGCTCGTGGCTTGAATTCATAGGGGTGCTGCAACTTTTGAAATATACATACACACTGTAAGTACAGTGTATACGTGTTTGGATAAAATATCAAAATTATGGTAAAAAATTTTTAAAAAATTAAGCATGAAAAAATATTGTTTATTATCGATAAAATTATAGTTTGGTATAATTCAAAATTACTTAAAAATAAAATATATTCTTCTTGTTTTGTTTCATGAAAAAATATTGTTTATTATTGATAAAATTATAGTTTAGTATAATTCGAAATTACTTAAAAATAAAATCCATTCCTTTAATTAGAATTAAAGGAATGAATTTACAATTTTTGGACATTACAATTAAATCCTTTAATTGTAATATCCAAATATTTAAAGAGATGGAGTAAACACAATAAGCACTACGAACACTCTACTACTGATGCAAACTGCATATAAACAACAGTGGAACTGCATGACGGACAGTGCTGCATTACACTAATAGCATCTCACTATGACGTGCATATGCTTGCACGCATAGCAATATGACACTGTGGTAAACACAGTGCTGCTAGCGTCCTTCACCCTCCTAAGTGCTACAAGATGGATTTTTATTATTTTTATACAAAATAAGAGAATTGTATAGGATTGTTGATGATAAAATTAAATATTACAAGCAAATATAAATAAATTAATAAATATATTTATACATCGAGAAAAATTGGGGGGTGCTGCAGTTCCGCAGTGCCTATGTACAAGCTGCCCCTGATGATGATGCCAGTTGTGTGGAGGAGATATTATTATTATTTATTTATACGAACACTCAATTGAGTCAAAAGTCTCATCGCAGGAAATCCACTCTATTTGTTAACACAATACCTATCATGCATCTCTGTTGGGGTGCTCACAACCACCAATGGCAATGCATTCCACTCATTCACCACTCGTCAAGTAAAGAACCTAGTTCACACACTCATAAGCAACTTTCAAGTGTGACCCCTTGTTTTTCCCCTACTCCCCCATGTATTGAAAAAATTTCTTCTGTGACACCCTGAATCTATCTTCATAAGGAACATTCCACAGACCTGTCATCAGCTTGGTCACTCATCTCTGAATCCTCTCCACCACCTCCCAATCCCACAAGAAATGCAGCTGACCAAATCTGTGCACAGAAGTCAACAAGTGGCTGAATCATAGCTTTACAAAGATGGATAATATCCTAATCTTTATTTGTCAATGTGTTCTTCGACATCCAAGTAATCCTCTGAGCTATTTCGGCAACTCTTGCAATATGTCCTCTGAATTTCAAATCTCTATCAACCATCACCCCTCAAATCCCTAGCCTCATTAATTTCCTGTAAACTAGTACCATCAATATGATACAAAGTGTGTAATCTTTTCATCCCAAAGTGCATTACATTACATTTTACAACACTGAATTGATAACCAGTCCTTTGCCCACACTGCCAATTTATTTAAATCATAATGTAAGATATCTACATCACCTTAATCCACTATTATACTCCCAAGTTTTACATAATCAACAAACAACTGAATATCTCCCTTCAAATCTTCTGCTATATCATTAATGTACATGTCAAAGCCAAGGAACAGACTAAAGGCAATGAACATGTGTAGGCAGATGATTTCGTAGATGCAACTAGCTGGACTTTACTAAGGTTTAGCATGCTCACATTGAAATAACATGAACATTAGTTCCAACAGAATTTTGTACTTGCAAGGTTTAGCTCTAGTTAGGCACTGTGAATGATACATCCTTGACTATCTCAAGAACATCTAATGCCCCCTTTTTTTATGCGCAGCATGTAAGACAATTCAAAAAATAGATATTTGTTTACTTATCTCTGTTTTTTTATTTATTTAACTGAAAATTCAGAATATAATTTTGGTGGTGATTTCTTGGTGGGAGAAAAACTAATCTTCCTCTGAATCTACCATGTCTCAACAGTAGCATATCCAGAGGAATGAAACATCAATACGGTTACCTGTGAAAATGTATACAAGAGATTCAACTTACCATTATTATAGAATGGTCTATAAATGATCGTGTAATAGTGTCAACTCTTGGTACAGCAAACTCATTGGGACCACAGGAATAATTTGTTATAGCGAAGAGTTATCTATGACGAATTTCCTTTAGCATAGACTGTGCATATGGTACTTTGGTCCAATCTCTTCAGTAGTTTGTTACGCTAAGTGCGTTTGTTTTATATAATGGTGTTTGCTATAATGAGAGTCAGCTCTATGCATTGTGACATGTTGCTGGTTGCTTCCAATAAATGAATCTTAATGTTGGAGGCACCATCTGAGAATTAAAGACTAGCTTGTATTTCAGATTCTATACTTAAATGGTATAAAAAAAAAATTAATAAGGAGAAGAATGTAGGATACTTGGCTTGAGCAGGAGGCTGCAGAAAGTACAGCAGAGATGTGTTAAATACTGAGAGACAGAAATGTGGTAGCTATTAAAACCTATTCACAATACAACCTATTAAGAAGCAAATCATCAATCATAATGCATCACAAGGAGGGTGAATGTTGGAAGCAGCAGCGAATGTGAGTATGGTGATGGTCACAGAAATGGGAGGCCAGTGATGTAAAGGAAGTAACTGATTCTTCACAACTTTTGAAATATGCAATTTGAACTTCATGTCTCTGAACACCCATCATCACTAAATCTTGAAATGCAGTACACAGTATTATTAGAGTTCTACACTTCAAAGCACAACACCTGCATCGTCTCCATAACGCAACTGGAAGAACAATAACATGCCGTTTGACTAAAATGACCCAAATTTAATTATAGTCATGATGAGAGAAATCTTCTTGACCTTTTTTTCGACTGAAGACAAGTTAGCCAATCTCATACAGAAGCAGTGGTTATTTTTCTCCCTCAAACTCATGTTTTTCATTTTGCATATAGGTAAACTGACTAGAGAACACACATAATTAACAGATAGACAAGTAGACTATTCACCATCTACTTCCCACTATTAGTAGGAAGAATTCAGTCCTCACACTATTGCTAATCAAACTCTTACCCAACTTTGGGAAGAATATCTTTTTCTCTCCTCCCTTGTCACACAGTGAAAACTTTCCTCTATAACAATATCAAAAAATACTGTGAATAATTTATTGTTCTATCATATCCCCTCTTTTCTATGCCCTTTGACTAAAATGACCCAAATTTAATTGTTGTCATGATGAGAGAAATCTTCATGACTTTTTTTTTTTTTTAACTGAAATCAAGTTAGCCAATTATTGCATAAATAATTACAATGTATATGATATAAATTCTAGAGAAGTCCATATATATATATATACACACACACACACACAAAATGAAATGCAGGAATTGTTTCTTCTGTATGTATTAAGGGATGAAAAATAACTTTGACTTGATTTTTTTTAATTAAAGAATTTTTAATCATTTTACCAGATTTATTAGTGGAAAGCTATGAAGACTTTAATTATCATGAACCCATGGAAAACTTGAAGAACAGGCAGATGGTTAGATGCTTTATTTTCAGTAATTTCTAGGCAGCAGCAGAATATTTAAAGGAATGAATCCTAGTTTATTCTGAAAGCAGTTTATTTTAATATTAATATATTCTTCACTCCAGGAGGTGTTTGTATAATGATAATGATAATAACAATATATATATATATATATATATATATATATATATATATATATATATATATATATATATATATATATATATATTATTATTATTATTATTATAAGAACACCTCTTATTATTATTATCATTATACGAACACCTCCTGGAGTGAAGAATATATTAATATTAAAATAAACTGCTTTCAGAATATACTAGGATTCATTCCTCTAAACCAATGTTCTTAACGTGGGCAATTTGAATATTTTGGGGGGCAATTAGAAAATGATGTTGCATTCGTCACCTCATCACTGATACACTCAAAACACTCACCATTGTCGGCGAGGTGGGGGGGGGCATCAAAATCTTTGAGGTGATGAGGTGGGGCATGATCCAAAAAACGTTAGGGAATACTGCTCTAAACATTCTGCTGCTGCCTAGAAATTACTGGAGAAAAAAAAAGCATCTAATGCTACATATATCCTATTAACACCGAAAAGTAATCATAAATCAGAAACAGACAGACACGTATCATCATCGGCCTGTTCTTCAAGTTTTCCATGGGTTCATGATAATTAAAGTCTTCATAGCTTTCTACTAATAAAGCTGGTAAAATAATTACAAATTCTTTAATTAAAAAAAAAAATCGAATCAAAGTTATTTTTCATCCCTTAATACGTACAGAAGAAACAATTCCTGCATTTCATTGTGTGTGTATACTGTTTACAGTTTTGTAATTACACTGTTAGTAATAATATTTTAAATGTACTGTGCATCCAAACTAAATGTACCTACGTAACTATCCAAACCAGCTTTGATCCCTAGAAGTCAGGCTAATCAGTGCTGTCACTAAATTGGTGAAATGAAATCTCCAGTTACATACCATCACATTGCATGTAACAACAACAAAAAAAAAAAAGAAATAAATACTTTTAAGAATGTCCTGGATTGTCAAATAACTTATTTTAAAAAACGGTAAAAGCATTAATAAGAGCTCCTCATCCTTAGCGCAATTAAGGAAAAAAATGGACATTGCACGCCCTTCGATTAGAAGAGACCGAGTTCGATTCCATTCATGACGACAGGAATTTTTCTGATGAAGATAAGTTTACTGTATCATGGAGACAAATCAGCCTTAAAAAGAAATGCAATTTAGCCACAAAAATACTGTACAAAGTTTTTTTTTTTTTTTTCAATTGGTTGTTATGCAAACAAAGTTTGCGCATGAAACACATTCTGGCTAAGTTACTCGTGTATAGAAGTTTACGTCTTCACATAAATCGTATTTGTATCCCATAATGCAAAGTACACTCCTTTCTGACGTATGTAATATTATGCATGATACATCTATCTCGAATCCAGAGAATTTTATTACGAAGAGTTCCCGAAAAGTAAGGTAATACATTTTTTATCTCATGGTGAAAGGGGATGAAATAAAACACGCTGGACAGATAGACTGGTTAATAACGTTCAAAAATACCGCTATTGCAAAGTGGCACTACGGTCGCCTCACAACTAATTCCAGTTGCAAGATGGCGGATGATGTGCGGGTGTAGTTGAAAACAGGTGTCCGTAAATTTATTTGTTTTTCTGCAAGCAAAAGGGGGGGGGGGATGCTTCACGAAGTGATATTCATGTGAAAACTAGCTGCTGTATGGTGAAAAGGTGATGTGAAAGAATCAAGTGTGTTTTTGGTGCAATGAATTTTAAGTGGGCCGTGGCGAAATTGAGGATCGACATCGAGCAGGCAGGCCTTAATCGAGCAAGAGAGAAAACATTTCGCGTTAAGGACAAGTCTCAATCATATCACCCCCCTGTTTCTCCTGTTTGCTAGTGTCTGCAGGTTACAAATTCTCAATTTGTCTTCATAATCTATATTCCACAATACTGATATCATTTTTGACACTCTCCTTTGCATTCTATCCACTGTATCAGAATCGCAATGGAAACCAAGAGAACAGATGTCCGTTAAAAAAGTCCAAATGAGGTCTTATCAAGGCCTCCTAAAGAGGCAAAATGGCATCCTTATCTTTACACGTGAAAGTTTGTTTCAGCATTGCAATTATCTTTTGAGTTGTATTTGCAATCTTTGCTACATGGCCCTGAACTTCAACCTCCTATCTACTAACACTCCAAGATCACTAGCTTGATCAGTTTCTTCTAGCATAATCGCACCAATATAATAAAACATTGGATAGCGATTCACGCCAAAGTGCATGACTTTACATTTACTGCCATCCGTTTTCCAATGTCCACAACTCCAGCCCATTCAAATAATTCGGCAAGTATTGCCTATAAGCCACATTTCTGGTTACCCTCCTATCTTTCCATCATCAGCAAATAGCAGTACATTACATTTCAAATCCTTTCCAATGCTATTAATGTATAGATTTAATAACAATTGACCAAGAGCCGATCCTTGTGGTACACCACTGTTTATCTTAAATATTGCAGATTCACATCCCCTGTATACCACTTCTAGATATCTGTCAGTCAGAAATCATCTTATCCACGCTGATATTTTATAATCCAATCCAATATTCTCCAATTTATGCAATAGTATTCCATCCTGTATTCTGTCAAAAGCCTTTGCAAAATCCAAAAGCATAATGGTGTATCTATTCCACTTGTCTAACTCAGTGGTATCATTATCATAGAACATGAGCATGTTGCTAAAACATGACCTTCTTTTAGTTAACCCGTGCTGTAGAGATTCTCTGTTAATCCATTTTTGAATGCGAGTCCAAACCAACTTTTCAAAAATCTTCACTACCACTCCTGAGATACTGATTGATCGGAAGTTGGGATTGCCATACATTCTTTCCACTCCTGTAGAATCGTCTCTGTTCTGAGACTCATATTATATAGCCTGTTCAAGGAAATAGCTGGACATTCTTTTAGCATCTGTGCTGATATCCCATCAGTTCCTAAGGCAGAATTCTTATTCAGTTTGTGCAACAGCTCTAGTACTTCCTCCTTATCTAAATGAGCTTCCTCGTATGATAAAGAGATAGTGGAGAGTTCAATGTTGCATATTCCAGGTTGATAGCTTTTAGCAAAATGGCTGCTCATTAGTTGAACAGTCACTTCTGCATCAGTTACTCGCATACCATCTGCATTCACTAAAGTTATTCTTTCAAATTCATGCTTTCTTTTAAATGCAGCATAACGATAGAATTCTTTGGATTCTCTTTAACAGTTTCTTTTCATACTCGGACTTAACTTTCTGACAATACTTGTGACTGTTCTGGCCTGCTGATTATGACTGACGTGATATTCCATCCACATAATCTTTTTCTTAAGAATCACTTGCTTAATTAGATTAGACATCCATTTCAATCATACTCTATTTATTCTTCGAACTCATTCTGACACATTCTGTCTTCCCACGCACTGTCTATATCCTTCCCGTCCAATAACTGATATCATGGCACAAAACCCAGCAAGCCCTTTAGGTGGCCATAATTTCTTGCTTTGTAGTCAGCATGTAACATTTTCTGAATGGAGCATTCATAAACTTAGCCACTTCCCAAGTGAGTGCCGCATGATCACTATCACCAACCAGAGGCAGAATAGTTAGGTCTTTAAGTGAAACCCCCCTCTGACACTATAATCAGATCTAACACTGTTTCACCTGGAGTTCCTTCTGTCACATGCTGCTTGAGGATGTTATCTCGCAACAGCTCAATAAATTCAGTTTCATTCTTCTCATGTGATTTCATAGCTACCCATTCGGATAATTAAAGTCCCCCATTATGATTGTTCTTTTCGCACCGATCATATTTATTTCTTAATGTATTTCTGCGTCACTAGTAGCCGATCCACCCCATTGTGTATGTAATCTTGTTAGATTCCATCTCACACCAGATGGCTTCAGACTCATCCATATGAAAAATTGTTACTAGTATTGCAGTCATAGTTCTCAACTGGATTCAAGACATTTGATATCATCAATAACATGCCCTCCTCCCCTCCTCTCCTATCCTCTCTATCCTTCCTAAAAATAATGTACTCTTTGCACTCGATATCAGTTAGTACGTCTGTTTCTGATAGCCAGGTCTCACTAATTCCTACAATATGAGGTCCCAATATATTAACCAAGGCAACAGACTGTACTTCTTTGTTTCTGATACTCCTAGGATTCGTGTACAGATGTAATAAATTACCTGCATGCTCTTTTGCATACACTAGTTAAAATAATAAACAAATGAAATCCCTTGATGTCTTTTATTTCCAAAAGGAGAATAGGCAGAACGCTTTTAGTCCTGACTATTATAATACGCATGTAATTGGCCTCCACCCTTAGTTCATGGTCAGTTGGGCTAATGAGTAACGATATCTAGACCTAGAGGTGATCAAGTATATTGCAGCGAATGTCATCATATTGTTTCCCCTGACTCAACTGATATTAATGTTATGTTTGAAATAATGTGAGTGCTATACGAGAATTTTTTTTTTTTTTTTGATAAATAATAAGGGGAAAATTACTTACTAACATTAAAAATCAAGTAACTCGGGAACTAGTTGAAAACAGACCTAGAAAAGTTGCTCTAGTTACATGGATTAGTACGCATCAGGAATTTATTCCCGTGGGAATAAATTGCTCGTCACTTAAGAATGTCACTATGAAGAGTGGCACTTTTCAATGATTTTGAAATAATCAAAAGAGAAATATAACTGTTTACGTGAAAACAGGCGGATTTCCGAAATATCGAATAATAAATTGTATTCATTTATAAAATAAATAAATTTCCACAGAGCTATACAAACATTTGCCTAGATATCATACCTACGCAAATCCACTGGTGGTCAAATCTAAACGCATAAATCGCATAATTGAACTGCACTACAAGAAAATTATAAAAATTATTTTAGAAGAAATACACTTCTCAACAAAATTAACAGAAGGAACAGATTTCATGAATACAGTAAACCCTCCATTTAACGGACAAAATTTTCGGTCCGTATGTCACATGTGAAAATTAACACCTGGTTAATTTTAAAATGCTTTTAACCAAGATTTGCTTATAATTAAATTAGCAGGCTATTTTTCTGTTATTAATTTCACTGGCACACTACCCTACAGGTGCCCACGTGCGTAAGCTACGGATGCTGAGAGAATTTTATTTTATTAGTAAAAAAAAAAAGCTTTATTCGATAGTTTTAATTTGTTAAGTTGATCTCAAAAAACTAAAAATTTTCTGTAAAATTCTTTATTTGAGAATATTTGTCTTGATTGAATTAAAATTTTGCTAGTTAGTAAGTAAAAGAAAATATAAAGCTTTTTTAGTTATGATTTTTTGAATGAAAGAAACTTAATTATTATTTCTTTTCAGATTATACAAATTTGAGATATTAAAAATATTTAAATAAATTGCTCTCAAGCAAGAAAAGACGTTCTAGTCAAAATAAATAAAACCCCAATGCTGATTCAATGTACAAACATAAGTCCGTAACTCAGAAGTGGAAACTTAAATCCGAGAGAGAATCGAAAGCATCGCGAGGTCGTCAATTCATAACCAAATTTTTCAAATCGGAAAACAAAAAAGGACATAGTTCGAAGATTGCGGTTACAAGGCTACAACAATGGCGCAAATATGCGTGTAAAAATAAGCCGCGTAAAAACTCTAATTTTACAAAAGAACAACTGCGCCTTATTCTCTCCCTGCGGAGTACATTCACTAAATCGCGTCGGAGTCAATGCTGCCAAAATCAACCCAGATGTTATAACGTTTTTTGGGAATATAAAGAGCTTCTACTCTTTCTTTGCTCACAGTCCTGCACTCTGGGAAGTACTGAAAAAACACATACCACTATCTCTTTAAAGTAATTCAGAAACAAGGTAGTGTGAAAGAATTCAAGCTGTGCACCAATTTGTTAAACATTATCCTTGTGTACTTGCTACATTAGATGTCATTCTCGGAGAGATGTATACAGAATTAACTCCTTCAACACTGAACACAATTAAAGTCTTGAAAAAATATTTCAGATCTTATAAAGGTATGCTAATGACAATGTTTTGGCACAAAATATTAGCAAATATTGACAATAAGAACATTATTATACAATGTAAAGGAATATTTCTTGAGGTCGAGTCCGCACTGATAAGAGAATTAGTGCAAGAGATACAACACTTGCTCGACTCGTGGGAAAGTGTTGTCCAAGAAGCAGAAGTAGTTGCTGAAGCAATCGGTGTGCAACTTTACTTTTGCGAAAATCGAGAAACTACTGTAGAACCTGAACAAGATTTCAAAATTTTCCTAATTTATCCAGTATTGGATTTCATTATGAATTATTTAAAAACAAGGTTTGAAGCAACTGATAATATATGTGAATTATTCTCACCTATTTTAAATTTCCGCAACTTGGACGATGGTCAGCTTATCGCAAAAGCAGCAAAACTTGCGCATATGTATGAAAAAGATCTGTCAGAAGAGTTACTGAATAAAATTCTTCATCTTAAAAGTATTCATAAGATAGTTTTTGGCATAGAAACAAGTCTGGTGAGACTTTCGAACGCAATTTATGACAAAAACCTGCAAGGTATATCGAAAATGATTTGGCTAAACGAGTTGATTTTATTGACATTATTGATAAATTTGCGTCCACAAAAGCTACAAATATACTTTGAAGTAATTTTGAATATTATTATTAGTTTGCATTATGTAGATATTGATAGGTTTTTTAAATAAATATTACTTTTGTGTTATCATTTAAACTAATTGATCCTAAACCCTGCAGACTGTGTAGCAATGCATTGTCCTTAACCTCAGCGACAGATAGGGGTTCGCCAAAAATCCTGGCCTGGGGGCCTGCTTCAGGATGTGGGGGCCAAGACCTACCAAGCACCTCAACATCGAACATTAACTTCACATTAACTTATCTAAAAGTGTGTATAAAACAATTTTTTTGTTATTACAGTGCTAATATTGATAAAATTGCAGTATAATGTTACAGATATTTTTATTTTAAAAAATTCGCGATTTAACATCTACAAGTCGAAAAAATCCTTTCTGGATTTCTTACTATACCGTCATATTTTGTCTTTCTTCCGACCCTTACTGATGATATTTTTGGAATACGATTTTTTTTTTTTTTTTTTTTTTTTTGCTGATGGTTTATACGTGCCACTGGATTTTCTCTTACTTTCAGTAATTTGACTGAAAGTATCTTAATGTAGAGTTTGATTTTCTTTGAGATTGATAATGGTCTAATTTTCTTCACAAGCCAGGTCCCTTGAAATAGAATGGCCATCATGCCGCGCGAAACCCACAGCTGCAAGATAGTAAAGGAGACCACAGGATCCAACAAGATAGACTATTTTGAAAAATAGAATAATTAAATAAAACATTGCATTTTCTTTTATTTTCAATAAAACGATTAACTCTTTCATTTATGTTTGAATACAAACTTGAAAAGAGCGTTTTCGCAGTGAAAATGTTTAGCCAATACCTGCCACTGAGAAAACTGTATCCATATATTTTACAACAATATTCATCAACTGTTCAAGGAATGACATATATAAATCTTTTCTCAGAAGAGTTGATTTTTGATTATTCAGTGATTCTCACACTACAAACAAATTACAAGGGGGGGGGAGATATCTTCAGTATATTTACAGAGAATAACAAAGAATTATGCAGTCGAAGCATTGTTCTGTTTCTGCGTCCGTATTTATAGCTTATAATTTTGTATTATAGGTGTTCTGCGGATGGATGACATAAAAAAACAAATAAATAAATGCCGATTACCTCTGTTCACCATAATTACAACTTGTTTCTATAACATTTTGTTTTGTTTATTATCATTCTAAGTATGCAATCATTTTCCAGGCAACTTGTTAAAGTTACCTGAAACAGATTTTTATCTCATTATGTTTCTCTAATCTTGTAAATAACTTCGTTAAATATTAACAAACTGAGGAAATTTGATAATTCTTTATAAAGATTGGCAAAAGAAACGAAAAAAAAAAAAAAACTGAAGAGACAAAAATCCAATGTAAAGTTGAACATATACTTTAAAGAAGTCCTCGAGATCTTAAAATTCTAGAACGTTTTCAGCTTTCGAAGGGAACCTGGAATTATACGCACTTGGCAGAGTAGGCTACAAACTCTATCTTTACAAAATCTCTATCTTTCACAGCTGTGCAGCAATAAGTATAGGGTGGCCATAAATTAACTTTCCCTCTTTGGAGGTATCTGTAGCTAAAACTAATACAAAATGAGACCATATTTTAAATTGAGACTTTCGAAGGCATGGGGATATGAATTCCGCGAAAAAAAAATATTTAGTACCAAAAGTCGCCGATATAGGAAATTTTGGCGCTGGCGGAGCCGAAAGCGGTCAGATATTTGCAGTAAACGCAGATAAAAAGGATTATACAAATTTTACTGTGCGTACGTGACAATAGCGCCACCAATTCCACTTAAAAAGGGATTGGGAACGTTCAGGCAGTTATTCGAATGACTGACGAATTGTGCTCATTATACGTCCTACCTTGCCTCAGCGTGCTTTACTTGTTAAGTTGTTTTACCTTAAACAGTGCAATGCCGTAGCGGCCCTTTGGGAATTTAGAAGGCTTCATAAGCTGTGTACAGGTCCTATGTCAGCCGAGAGCTATGATTAAGAAGTTTGAAGAAACTGGATCACTAGCAGTTAGACCTGGAAGAGGACGGAAAGCAGTGCAAGAAGAGACAGTAACAGACGTTACTGATGAATAAAACATTATTTCCTGTGAGTTCAATCACTGCATTAATTTCTCTCTCTCTCAAATTGCTGTTTTAGTTTAATTATTATTATTCTTATTATCATTGTAAGGTGCCACATATCCAGCTGGAATAAGTGACGCGACTGTCGCTTACACCGTCGAAATGTTATTATTTCATTTTATCTGCCTTTAATGTAATTATCCGCTTGTTTTCGGCTCCGCCAGCGCCAAAATTTCCCCTTTACGGCGACTTTTGGTATTAAATCTTTTTTTTTTTTTTTTTCCGGAAATCATTTCCCCATGCCTCCAAAAGTCTCAATATAAAATTTGGTCTCATTCCGTTTATTGGTTTTAGCTACAGATGCCTCCAAAGAGGAAAGTTATTTTATGGCCACCATGTACAATATACCGGCTCTGAAGTGTGTGTATCAGAAAAAATTGGCATCATCATGATCATAAGTTTATATTCATATCATGACACTATGGTAATTTTACCGGTTCGTTCCTTATTAATAAAACTATTTTTTGAAATTTCAGGCATGTATGACAAATTTTCCATACAGTGGACGAAAGACAGAGGGATTATTTTAAAGCAACTGGAAAGAAAACGTGAAGAGGTAAGGTATAAGTAAATAACAGTTATAACAAAAGGAAAAGAATCGTGTATATCTCAAATCAAGATTTCAAGCTGGGTACTAATTTGAATTTGAATCCTGTCTTAAAACTTTTGTTTTAAGAAAGGATATTCCGTTCTGTTTTGAGACAGAACGGAAGCCAACTTTCCAGTAATTAATGAAGCTTTATATTAATAGAACGTTGGCATCCTAGCTCATTTGGTTTCGAAGAAAACTTTTGGCTTGAAAGATCTCAGTTCGAATCCTGTTTAGAACAATTAAAAACTCAGATAATTTATAAAACTGATTTTATTGATGTTGCAACTAAAGTACCATATACCCATCGCTAAGGAAGATTTAATTTGCATGGATAGTTTACTGAATATGATTTTTTAAAATAGACTCGGGAATCATTTGATAAATATTGCTTGCTTGCTTCAATGTGTTATTAATATATCGTGGAGATCTTTTGAATCTTCAAAGCCATCGAATTTATTTATTATTTTATTTTTTTTTTGTACATTTTGTTTTGAGTATTCAGTATCATCTTAAAACAGGACAGTATTATTTAATCAAAGAGAAATACAAAAATTTTGTGGTAACACTATAAAAATTCCTCTTTATGCTTACAATAAAAATCATTTGTTCCATTTCGGAACTTATAAAAGTAAATACAGTTTATAAATATTTCGGTTATGAAATAAGTTCTTTGTTCCATGTCTTCATTGAGGTTATCATCATGGTGATATTGATCAGAATCTTCAGTGACGTGATGACTGAGGATCTAAGCCAATAAATAAATAAATGAATAAATATTTTAATTGGAAAATACTATCAAGGTATACATTTTTGGTCGTTTTTATAGATAGAAATACACTTTTATTAATACAGACCAGTATTTTACAAATAAACATTTATTAAAACCTACCAGTTTCGCCAGCAAACTGTCTGGCTTTTTCAAGGTATTACGGAGATATGAAAGTAAATGCAAATTAAAAGGAACATAAAAAACGTTGTAAACCAAACTAGTATCTATGGTTACACGTTTCGCGTGACAAAGATAACCATAGATACTAGTTTGGTTTACAACGTTTTTTATGTTCCTTTTAATTTGCATTTACTTTCATATCTCCGTAATACCTTGAAAAAGCCAGACAGTTTGCTGGCGAAACTGGTAGGTTTTAATAAATGTTTATTTGTAAAATACTGGTCTATATTAATAAAAGTGTATTTCTATGGAAAATACTATCTTTAATTTTAAAGATTTAAGTTATAAAAAATGTCAAAATATTTATAAAAATTACATCTCTCTCTCTCTCTCTCTCTCTCTCTCCTCAAAATGACTTTTAAGCAATAACCTATAACAGTGGTGCACCCAGTGGGGGGGGGGGGGGGGGGGGAAGGGACTCTGGCATCCCTCAAAGAAAAAGGAAAAAAAACTAGAAAATTTTCCAAAAATCTTTCCTAATTAAAATTCATTTTTTAAAAATTTATGTTGTGTCGTGTCTTCTATTTCTATACTACTTATGAAGTAGCGGTCACATAAGGTAAGAATGCCCTGTAACTCTAGGGAATCACGGCCGCTATGAACACAAGACGAACGAAGTAATGCTCGGGCGGACCGAGCGCTAAAAAATATTTTTATCCGTTCAACTCGGCTCCCCCCAAGATTAAATCCTGAGTACGCCACTGTCCTATAATAAAATGAGAATCGACTTCTCTCTCCTTTGTCAGGATGGTAATAATTTACTTTTAGTATTTCACGTAACTTTCTCCTAAATTAAACTGCATCCTATAGTATAAATAATCTGCTTAACATACTCTTTCATGTAGGTAGGAAATAAAAGTACAATAGATCATCAAAAAGTACTTTTTGATGATCTATTGCTTTTTAATCACCAAAGAGAGTCGACGCAACTGTTTCAAGTCTGACTTAGAAACTGGTGGGCAGTCAGCACCAACTTTAGTCATCAGGAAGTTCAGTTAATGGTGCTAACGATTCAGAGATTTGGGTAAGAATTCTTCCCAGTGTTCAAGTAGAAAACTGTCCTTACCTTACTTACACCAAATATCGACTAACTTGGAACAAGAACAGTATTTTCTAAAACTTGCTCTATTCGGTGACTATAATCAAATCTGTAACGGTAGGAACTATTTTAACCCGCATTACCATTTAGAAATAGGAGAAGAAGCCGGCTTTCACTTTATTTATTCGTGTGGGGTTTCCCCCGTTCCTCAACCACCCCTTAGAATTGGTTGAGCCCTCCTAATGAGGGATTAAGTACTATAACTTATGACTGTGCCTGTGTGTACAAGGGGCCGGTTTGCCTGCTTGCAGGATGAAAAACTCTAGAATCTTTTGACTATGGCTGAGAAAGATCCTTACGCTCCTCACGTCGTCGACAGGAATCGAGCCTAGGACACTTCTTACCCATGCAGCCTCCACAATAACAGTAGCAGCTCTTTTAGTCAATACCATCCTTTGGAAATATGGAAGGAAGCCAGCCTCCACTGTTCTCAAAAGCACAGAAGCTGAGCCCATGCTAATCAATGGTTTTAGGGCCATCAGGGTCCGGCAGGCAATTCATAATCTAAACACTTAAAATATCTGACATAGTGTGAATTCAACTGTCCATTTTTCTAATATGCAAGGTTAAAATGCTGAGTTTCCAGTAATAAACATTTCCTAACCTAAAAAAAAAGAAAAACTGCACTTGGTGACTATTAAACCTACAGCAGTTTTCCCTTCGATAGAATAGCATTATGGTAATACCAGTAACGTTGCTACATAGCTATGCACCTTTATCCTCTATAATTCGTCTAATGCTCTAAGAACTATGTACCCCTAGCTTTTGGAAATCAGTGAGCAACTGGTCTCTACCCTCTCTTAGCTGTATATTAGATGAACACATGGCTACCGACGATATTAAATCCATCAGTTTCAGTGTATACCGAAGTATTGTCGCCATCTCGTGATTTTTGAACAGTGTTAAATTTGCAGTCCACTTTTCTGCGTTTCGGCTAAAAAATACCAATTTATGGGAGAAAAACCCTACTTGCCTGAGCCAAAGGGCGACTAATTCAGGAACCAATATATAATAAGGATAATTCGAAATTTTATTCTTAAAATCTGTTGTTTTTTATGAAGGAAGCAGAATTTCCGGTAATTGTAGAAGAATAGATAAATATTTGAGATTTTTATACGATGCAGTTCCCAATAGGTCTTAACGGCACATCTTTATGCAATTTAGGAAAGCCATATAGTCTAAGAGCAGAAGCATGATGAAATTTCAGCCTCTGTATTCTCTGAAGGAATTCTCTGAATTCCTTCGCATATGTCTCGATTTTCAGACGAATTCTACAGTTATATGCAGTGGTGAACTATAATTTTTTCTCAAATTTGCGAGCTCCTTGTTTACTTTTTTATTTTTTCAAAAAAAAAATTTTTTTTTGAAACATATTAAGCATCAAACTCATACCGTAACCTAACAAAAATTAGTCTATTCGGCAGCGTATTGATTATTTGGAATTATTGTTTCAACTCCGCTATAACGAATTCGCGAAAGTTTGAAAATAAAATAAGCGCATGCGCTATCTTTACCCTTCTCCCTTCTGGTAGCCAATCGTATGGTAAAACCAGTCGTATGATAGCCAATCAAATGTTTTATAAAAGATTATAAAAGATTTCATTCTTATTATATTTTGATAGTTAAAAAATGTTTTTCTTGTGTAATATAAATTAACACAGTTGATTGCGTGCAAATATTTCATGTTTAGATCATGAAAGATTTGTTTAAAAATTATAGCCCTTAGAGATTGATTGTCCTCTCATACTTTTTGATTGGAATTTGTACACAAGCTGTATTAATAAAAGTTTTTGTGTGAAATACGGCTTTTTTTTCTCTAATTCGAGCCCTTTGTTAAAATTTCCATAGCTCACCACTGGTTATATGCATGCATGTATGTATTTTTATACCCACCTTGTAATAAGGGCGACACTAATCGTCGCTACACGTGCAGTTTCCTGTAATAAGGATGAAATTAATCGTGTTTATATTTTTAAAATAAAGTATTGTTTTTGAAATAAGAAAATAATTTAGTCACCTGAAAGTAATTCCCATATTTAGACCCTGTGGGAACATTACGTTATATATATATATATATATATATATATATATATATATATATATATATATATATATATATATATATATATATATATATATATATATATAAAAGTTTATTTCTAGCATTTTTTTTTTTTTTTTTTGGAGACTTGAGTTAGTGGTTCAGTCTCCACCGGTAGCCAATCATAGATAGCTTGCCCATGACTATCACTAATTATAATTAGTGATAGTCATAGTTTTTACCGTTTATAAACGGTAACCGATGAAGAGACACGTGCTGCCATTTCTTGGTACCTAACCCTAACAGAATGTGTTACTGTCTGAAATAATGTGGATACTACGGTCGATTTTCTTGAGTTTATGGGAGGAAAAAACAAGTTTCCCAGAGGAAAAACCTGCTTGCCTGTGCCACAGATCAACTAACTCGGGAACCTGTTAAAGAAAGGCTTTAAAAAAGTTCCTCCAGACTTGAAATAGCTAGATAGTGTTAAAAGGCATCACCTATCCCCTATAAGGGAATAAAAGCAGTTAGCTTATTATTATTGTTATAGTTTTATATTTTTTACATATTTGCGACTTTTTTACCTTCACGACTAAGTTACTTGTATATAGAAGCTAATGACTTCATATTAATTGCCTTAGTAACTGCCATCCACTTTACAAATTATTATAATTCCTGATACCTCCAAGGAGTCCGAAGACTCATCGCGGGAGAACACCTACAACTGTCTCAGCCACTACACCGAGCCTCTACGAATCATATCCGTCAACGTCAACCGCCCAGCTCCACCACCACAACTAGCATTTTTTGTTTGTAAATTGCGTGTGTTCTGAAGGGCCGATTTGTCTGTATGCGGGATGAAAAATCCCGAGTTTCCGGGAAAAAAAAACCCTGCTATCTCCGTATGAGATCGGCTAACCTTCGATTGAAATCGTCCAGATAAAGATTCCTCCCGTCAACGAGAATCGAACTTAGGCCTATCCAATCGAAGGGCGCAATGTACCGTCGTTCTTCCAATTGCGCTACGGAGGCGCTAATGGATTAACAATTTCAACTCTGATGATTCAATGAGTTTCAGATGTCTCCATGAATGGATTATCCAAGGATTCTCTACTTTTGCCTATATTCTAACTGCTATTCATGAATAACCTTCTCCCACTAACCTCAAATTCTGCCCATAGCTTTACTGATGACCGCACATTCCATTTCTATTTTTCATTTGAGAAACCTTGCAGTATTCAAATTCACCAAGTTAAAGATCTTCCGTAACACCAGTGAGTTAAACATTAATCGCCTTGACTTATTGTAGTATGGCCCATATTGGGATTGAGTTGTTTTGAATGACTGCTAAAGAAACTAAGCCTATGAAGTCAGTGTATTATGGCTATAAATTGCACATGTTCTATTGGATGGATGGCCTGTTTTGCGAGATAAAAACCACAATTTCAGAGAGAACATTCATATCATCTCGTTGAAAGCCCTTAAAAAGGTTACTCGCGTGGTAGGGATTCGATTCTTGGTCTTTCCAAACAAGGCATCGTCATTATAGACAGATACAGAGACTCAGTGCAGCAAGGACAACTTCTAAATTTAAATGTTATTGAAACACGGTTCTTGAAAAACCAGTTATTGAAAAAGAAAAATCGCAATTAACCTGCCCTTATTTTGGACGATTTTAGATATCTCATCTTGGATTGACTTAAAACTACCTTTTTCTGCATGAGTACATCACATCCATAACCTCCACAGCTCCAAAATGTATGTTATTTTCTTAGATTTTTTTCTCATTTGGGGTGGAGCACTAAAAAAAAAAAAAATCTTTACACATCTCGAACTGGAAAGGGGCAGTTCGATTGAATGACAACTCCTTTCCCAACATATTATTCCAGTTGCTTTTTCATCGAGACGTTCTACTTTCTTCTTGAGCCTTTTCTACAGATATTTTCATAAACACTCATCTGGCTATTAAAATGGCTACCACCATTTTTCTAATTTTCCTTAATACTATAAATAAAGAATCAATTATTGGTTATCATCCATTCACTCTCCAGCTTCAAACATACCGAATCGACTTCTCGTCGTCATCTTTCATTTCGTTAGAGGTATGAGGAAGGCTGTTCTTTACTCGTTTCATTGGAAATGCCCTTATCAATTCCTCGATCCCTTGACTGATGCAAACCCAGGTCTTTTCAATCATGACACATGTTTTCTTTAGAAAGGATAATTCGCGATGCTTTAGTTCAATTATTTTAAATACACCGATATTTCATAATAAGATTCGCTTACCTAATGGAGACAAAGAGGTCTCTGTTCCTGGTGCTGCTTGATAGACATTAAAATCAGATCCTGTACAAATTCGGACTAAAGTCAGAAAAGTAGCTAAACACCAACCAGTAGTAGCTATCCAGGTGGAAAGCTAAAAATAAATAAATAAAATGATAATAAATATAATTGTTTTTCTTTTTTTTTCGTCCCAATGATATGTTTATATTCCAAATATTGTGAAATATCAGTACACTGACATTCATATTATAAATAATTTCTGGGTATTTCTGTGGAAAATAGACTTAGGATAAACCTGCCATGGAAAATGAGATAGGTTTCTTGAATTTAGTCAAACTGAGTAATCCAGTAGTCATTTTCCATACAGTAAGGAAACTAGAATGGATCCACCAAAGACGTTTTGTGGATACTCACTTATTTACTCTCAAGTAAAGCACGACTTAACGGTTCTTTCCTCATTAAGAGAAATCTACATCTTTTCCACAGTATGATAATCAAAATTAGTTTGCCAAAGAAGCTCATCCTTTTCAAGTGCGTTTCGTAAAATCTGTTAAATGCATTCGCCATATGCACGTTGTTATTTTTGCACTCTGGTCGGGTGAAGTTTATTAAAGGTGGGCATTTGGAATCCTTACAAAATGTTCTAGCTTTTCAATATTTGTTAAAATCGGACCTTTTACAACGGCAAAACATATCGAAGTTAGTTAGGCAATAACGCGATTCTGGATTATTGGAATTAAATAAAATTTGAATTTCTCACGTGATTTCAGTTATATTATTATTACTACTATTACCAGATATTAATATAAATATTTTGTGCTAGGAGAAGGGCATTAATGCCCTTCTCGTAGCATATTATTGTAATTTCTCTGCAGTATAGTAATTTCGTCGTTTAATTAGTTTTAAGTTCCGGACTGCTTGATGAGATATTTTTTTCGTTATAACTCCTTTTAAAAAGTAAAGAAATCCCCTAGTGCTTTTTTTTTTCTTTACTTTCCAATGGGAGCAGGTGGACCTCTTAGAGCCCTAATTTTTGGAAACTGATAAAGCAGACTACCGACATTAGAAAAATTGTAGGTGAGAGCAGGGCCACCGAGAGGGCGTGACATCTGAGACTTTTGTCACAGGCTCGGCATCCAAAAGGGCCCGACCGTCGGTCCCGGACGTGTCACATAACTGTGTTTATAACGCATGGTTTTAATTCTCGTAATAATGCAACAATGATCAAGGATAATGGCATATCGAGAATGATACTGTGTTTTATTTTAGACAGACGCTACACTCTTTAGCTCGCCGTGAGTGTCCGGAAGACACTGATTCTCTCGGCAAGGATCGCTGTAGTTATAGGGGGCGACGACGTCAATATGCGTTCGTGAAAGGTTGTAGTCAGCTGCGTTAGCGATAGCTAGTAATTGCATTCACAGTAATGTTCCCTGCCAGAACGCTTCGTTCTTGTTAGTATTTTGATAGACGAAGGTTTTGTGATTGTTTGCTACCAATAGAACTGACATGACCTGACAATGAAAATTGATTATGACAATATGATTAAAGATTTCGCTAACCATAAAGTGAGGAAGTGGATGAGGCAGATGAGGCCATAAAAATTTAAAAATTCTCTTTTTATTTAATGTTTGTATTTTGTATGGTATGCAATATATCGAATTTTGAATTTATTGCACTTTTTTAAATAAATGTTTAATGTTATGTATGACTTTTTTTTATTAAACAAAAGTGATGCACTTTTTTAAGTGGGGCCCGGACCACAGACTTTTCACGGGCCCGAAAATTTCTCTCGGCGGCCCTGGGTGAGAGTACAGACAACCATCGCTATTTTGGGTTCCTAATGTTAACCATTTAGAGCTGGAAACAAAAATTTGATCTGACTGAGTTTCTGGGGGAAGACGGAGAATCTGCTAGCCTGTACTTCAGCGGCTAGAATTAATCCCATAACAATCTTTCTTTTGACCATTATGCATAATGAAATTGTAATAAATACAAAGCTACTAACAAATGGCGACTATGAGGATCAGAGGAGTACCAGTAGTGTCCAGCACCTGTGTGCAAAACTTTAGTTGGCGCCCCTATACCCCTTCCCCCAATAAAAATCACTTTATAAAAACGTATCACTGAGTAAAAATGAAATACGAATTATATTAATTATAAATTAATTGAACAAAAAGCAGAAATTACAAAAACAAATGTATAAAAAACAATAAAATACAAGAAGGGTACAAAAACAACAAAATAATTTGGGGAAAAAATAAAGTAAATAAATAATAAAATAAATAAATAATAGTAACTTACAAGTATATAAAATAGGAACATATTAAACATTATTGGATAAAGAAATAGTTAAATAAATATTTAAACAGAAAGAAAAATCACTTGGGGAATTGAACTTTTCTAGTTTTCATTAATGAAAATTCTCGAATAATATCATGTATATCAAGTTGCTCCAAAATATCTGACTCTGTTGATATAATGGCAAGATTTGAAAGTCTGTCTTGTACCATTGTGAAGCTCAAGTAGATTTTAATAATTTTAAGTTTAGAAAAGGACCGTTCCGCAGATGCTACAGATACCAGTAATGACAAAAGAATCCGAAGAGCAATTGTAAAGTTTGGATAAACTGTGATTAAGTCGTTTGAATAAATATACTGAATTATCTGATATATATATGGTTTTTAAAATTAGAAATAAATGGTTGACAGTGTAAAATTTCTTCGCATAAATCGTCTGCGTCAATGTCTGAATGATTCTCGTGTGTTAATTTTGGTCGTAACTTTTTACAACAAGATAATAAATATTCTTTATTTTGTGAAGTACTTAAAAAATACAAAAACTGAAATGAATTCATATGTTATTTTAATAAACTAAATCTTTCCTGCAAAGATTGTAATGGGATCTATTATGCAGAGAAAAAAAATTACTTTAAATGAAATTTCAGAGAAAAAAAAATACTTTAAATGAAATTTCAAGATCTACTATATTTTCATGTTCGTAATCAAATTATGTTGTCTTTTTACGTCGCCTTAGTGGTCTACTACTACAAAATACAGATTCTGCGTCAAACTTTGCTGCAATTAATTTTGAGCTTTCTATAATTTCTTTGAAAGTTTCATCAGACCTATTTTGATTTAGATCATTCAATGCATCTAAAGCAAGTTGGAGATTCATAGATGAAGACTTAAGTATTTTACTGACAAAATTCACTTTATTTAAAATATCATATGAAATCTTTGGCGCCTTTACTATCCTGGCGCCTGTGTGCTTCTCACACATTGCACATATGGCCGGCGCGCCCCTGATGAGGATGCGTGCAAGGCACATTCGACTGTGAGGATACTTCGACATGCTCAAATGTGGAGTACTTTTAACACTCATACGACTCTTATGTAACATTCTCTCAAAAACTGCTTAAATATTAAACTGGGATGAAGAATTTTTTTTATATCAGTTTGGTGCATTTCGATACTTTGGACAGTTTCTGCAGAGGAACTTGAAAAAGTTCCCACCTTTTGCACTTACTGAGGTCATCTCACTACTTCTTTCCCAGTGCTTTTAAATGACCAGCAATAATTCGCTATCCCTCACTGTAATACTCCTGAGCATCCTAGTACATAATTACAGTATTTTATTTTGCAAAAACCTTGGCTATTTTCCAAATATCACTCCATTTCCAACTGATAATACTAAAGTAATCCAATCGACTTATTTTTCTTATAGCTCAGCATCCTGTCTTAAATCTACTCGAGACATCAATAAAAAATAAATAAATAAAATAAAAAGCATGTATTTTCAGAAATGATTTAAATTTAAACAAAAGAAATAAAATCTTGCATGCTTCGAAAAGATAGCGTCTCCGCTGATCAACCATTAAGATGCAGTTTGAATCCCACTTTGGCATGCAGGTCCTGACTGCAGCAAATGCGGGAACTAACTGGGATAATTTGGAAATTGTTCCTAATTTAACATAATTAATTAATATCAGGAATACGTGCTAACTTTTACCAAAAAAAAAAAAAAAAGAGAGAAAAGAAAGAAACTAATTATATTTTTTTCCCCTTTTCTGATCATCAAAATTTTCCAAAATTTTATCAACTTTTATCTCAATCGGCTTCAAGCCAGCCCTGTTTGCGAAGGCTTTAAGTGATAGGTGATTTTCGTCGTTCATTGCAAAACCACTACCACTCTGCTTATTTTAGGTATTGAGTAGTTCAAAAAGGTTCTCTGTCTCTCTCTCTCTCTCGCACGCGCGCACACACACACACACACACACACACACACACACACACACACACACACACACACACACACACACACACACACACACACACACACACACACACAATTTATATATATATAATGTGTGTGTGCTTTAGAAAATCACTTAATTCATTAACTGCATCATACTAATATTAACCATACAATTACCTGTGCCCCTAGCTGTACATCATTAAAACCAGAAAGTTGTGGATAATTCTCCCATTCCATAGACTGTGCAACACGACAGCTGTAAGAACAAAAAATAGACATTATTATTAATCTGCTTAACGAGAAATAAATGTTAGGTAGAAGATTATAACTAGATCAATCATTGTAGTAATAAATGCATGTATTGGAAAATTAATACTGAATTATGTAATTTCAACATGTAGAAATTTCCAATTTAATACTGTATACTGATCATAATGTCTTAGTAGTGTGAAGTAATAACACTGCCCTTGACTGCACGAAGGAAGACTTGGTTTCAAATCTAGCTAGGGACTGGAAGACATTTTTCTAAGCATTTTTCGACCGGTTCCCAAGTTAGTCGATCTCTGGCACGAGCAAGCGGGTTTTTTCTCATAGAAACTCGGGTTTTTCTTCCCATAAACTGAAGAAAATTGACCGTAGAACCCACATTTTTCAGAAATTAAATACATCGTGTTAGGGTTAGAGACCACGAGATAGCGGCACTTGTTCAGGCCATCTCTTCACTGCATGCTGCTTAATTAGTGATAGCCTTGGGCCAGCTATCTCTGATTGGCTACCAGTGGAGATTGAACTGCCCACTCAGTCTCCAAAAGTTAGATAGGGCTAAAACGGCCTCGGCTACTCCCTATACGGTAATAAAAAGGCGTTAGCTGATTTTTATAATAATAATAATTTACTAAGCAACTGAATCGAAGCTGTCATACAGAAGCTAACCAGAATTTTCGTGACCATATTCGATTTCACATGTTATGAATTAATATCACAAATAGGATGAGAAGAACCTTTATCGGGCTCTTACCTCCGGCTACCTCGTACGAGGTAGCCGGTCTCGTACAGGATAGTACGGTTTCCCCCCGCCCGGATACTCGGGGTTTTTTTGGCCCTCAACTAGACAACCGACCAGAACACATGCAATTTACAGACAAAACACCCTCACAACCACTGTATCTTCATTATCTAATTATATTCCCTTGCATATTAATTATCTAATTAAAAATACAACACACTGTATGAACGCTGATTTCAGGAAATGGTTCATCTCGTCAGTTCAATGTTGGAAACTTATTCTAAGGGCAACCCAAATCATCAGATATAACTGTACACTTCTTATTCCTTAAAAAGGGATAAGAAGTTATTCTTATCCCAGAAAATCCAGATGAACTTATAAAAAGAAAAGAAAAGAAAAGAAAAGCAACCATAATTGAACTCTGATTTTCAATATTTTTGCAATACCAAATCTTCCTTTCAAGTTATCCCAGCTCAAAGTGGAAACTATTACAATTCGAATTTCACATGGCGATTCAAGATTTACAGTGTAAGTCAAACTACGATAACGCATGATCGTATCACAAGCACGTTTGGATTCCGCTTGAAAAGTTTATCTAAAAAAGAAAAATCTGCTAATGCCTCATTACGTTCCATAAAGCGAGGCGGTTTTAGTCCTATCTACCTTTTGAAGACTGCGGGGCAGTCAATCTCCACCGTAGCAAATTAGAGACAACTGGCCCAAGACTATCACTAATTATACACGCGATTTTTCTGTTCATTAAGGTACAAAGAGAAAAATCGCGATAACTCGGAAGGGGGGGGGTACACATGGGAAAGTCAAGCATATTATGTAAAAAATGAGACTGAATTTAGTTATCGTATGCAAAGGAGTTGCGTTTTCAGTAGTATATGCAATGAGCCATGGCATAAAAGCGGGCGTTTTGTTGTGCTATTTCATTTTCCATTTCTGGAGTGAGAACAAAACATTTTGTGATAGCAAAATTCTTGGATTTGGCTGCAAGACATAACTTAACCGATGAATTTAGCTGACAAGCATCATAAGACGAAGTAAGCCAAAGAGCAGCCAGAGGGTTGCGAGTCGTTTCGTGGTTCACAAACCGTGGAACCGATTCCAACAGTCACAAACAGCATCCTAGGTATATAGTGAAGGAAGTCATTGGCTACAACCGCAGTGGGTGACCGATATCTCCGATTATCTGCTCGCCAAAACAGAAGTATTACTCCGAATCAGCTATGACTGACTTCGAGTCGGCTACAGGAACATTGTTATCAGCTTCCACTGTGCAGAAAGCTTCACGAAGGTGCTCTGCACATGCTAGCCCATGCCTCTATCCCAAGCAGGAGAGAACGTTTGAAATGGGCTGGGCTCCATCCAACTAGACCCAAGATCAACACGGGTAGATATTATTATGTACAAACGAGTCCCGATTTGCTCTACTGGAGAGAACCAGTGACACATTATCATTCTTCTAATATATATCCGTGAAAGTGGCACGTATGGTGCATTTAGTGTGATGGTTATGGAACGCATCTTGCTAGATGGACGCACCGACCTGTATGTGCTTCCTAACGGAACCATAAGAGCTGCAACTTACAACGTCCTGAATCCCTATGTTCGTCTGAATGTTCGTGCGATAGAGAAGACATTTATCCTACGATACAATACTGATCGTCCTCATCGAGCGAAGCTCGTGGACCAATATCTTCAAGAACAAGCTATCGTAAGTATGGACTGGATAGCCAGATCCCCTAATTTAATGTTATTGAACATGTTTGGAATGCACTAGGTAGACGTGTTGCTGCTCTCATACTCCCCCTCCTCCACAGACCTTTGAGGGACTTAGGAGAGCTTTGCAGAAGCAATGGTGGATTTTTCCAAGTGGCTTCCTGGACACATTATAAAAGTATGAAACATCGCTGTGAGGGCTGTTTTGCAATGAGTGGTAACCACCTTCCTTATTGAGCCACTCTGGAAATTCACTTTGACTTCTTGTTTTTGATCATTGTCTTCATGCCATTTGTTACTGAATTAAATTATTTATTTATAGTTTTTGTGGGTGTTTATTTCGCATTTCATATCGTACATTTTTTCTCCGAATTGCATAAAATTTCATCATACAGTTTTGAGTTCTCGAGATTTTTCACTTTGTTCATTATTTATGGAAATCAGTGTATTTACCTTCATTCTTGTCTTGAAGATATCATTTTCAGATTTCTCTTATGTGTTACTTTAAGCTCAAATATTAAGAATATGAAGAGAAAAACAGCCGTATAGAATTCAGAATTTTCTGTTAGTTTATAAGCTTAGATATTGAGAATGAAGGCAAAGAAAGTAGTGCTGAGCTTCTTTTTCACATTTTTTTTTTATCAATCACAGATTGAAAATACATATCACGAAAATTAATGATGTTTTTGTTTGAATTGAAATAAACACATTGCTATTATTTGAAAATATAAAATAAAAGCATACTTATAAATGCAGTACTTGTCGATTCTAGTCATTGACTAGAGTAGGGGTTTTCAACTTTTTCCAGTGGTGTACCACTATATTTAATTCAGAATATTAGATGTACCAGTAAGCAAATTTATTCTGGAAAAGCGTGATTTGTTGGTCCGAGTGGAAACATAAGCATTTCTCTACAACACTAGTGATTTATTTAGTTATTTATTATTTTGTTCAGATATTTATTGGAGAAACAGATAATCTTTGAATCTATTCCACGGATTGTTCTGTAAAATGTGCAATATTTAAAAATTAAAATAATAATGAGTGAATACATAAACAAATTTTGACAAACACATATTCCTGATAATGGTATTCCAGTTCTCAAATAAACTTACAATCAGTACAAGCTATAAATATAACATATTTTTAATTACAGAACTCACATTCTTGTTTCAGTGTGAAGGTTGTGCTTGTTTAGCTAAACACAGCTTTTTAATGTCTGGTTTCAATTCACTTAATTTGAATCTTAAATCAGGTTCAACATTCAACTTATTCCTGTAGTTTTTGATGTAAATGAGAGAAGAAAACCTACATTCACAAAGGTGAGTAATTGCAAACAATTCCCAACAGACATTTTACAGCTTTTTCTGAGATCATTGGATATTCATTTCTTCATGCCAACCAGAAATCTGTTAAATCCATCCTCTTGATCGTTTGCCTGAGACTTCCGTCGCAGGAGAGCTCGATCACTTCATCTTTCTCGACAGGAGTTAACATTTCTGGTAAGGTGTCATCGATGGAAAACGGCTCTCTAATCCAAAATTCTGAAGCCAGGTTTTAAGGGAAGTAGTCCTTGAAATCTGTGATTAGACTACCAAAATGCTTTTTTATATTCACTGCCAGTTCACTATGAAGAAGAATTTCATTCTCAGTTAAGTAAGCATCCAACAATGGAAAGGAACACATGTTGCCAGTATTGATTTCTTTAATGATGAAGCCAAGTTTTTTCCCTAAGAGACGCAGTTTTATCCTGTACCAAGAATAAGGAAGTACGCGCACCCTGCAAGCTCGTGTTCAGCTGATTGAGGTGGCAAAATAAATCTGCCAGGTAAGCCAACCGGGCAAGCCACATTTCATCAGCGAAATAATTGAAGTCTGAGTCTGAGGATTTGTCAGAACGAAAAATCTGCAGTTCTGAACGAAGTTCAAACTGACGGCTCAATACATTTCCCCTCGACAGCCACCTAACTTCGGTGTATTCATAAAATGGAAAATAGCCGTGAATTCATAGCACTGGACTTAATGAAGTTAACAATTCTCACATTTTCATTTGAAACTGTCTTCAGAGCAACAGGCATATTTCTTGCGGCTAAAGCCTCGCGATGAATGCTATAATGTAAATATTTTGCTTGTGGAGCTACTTCTTTAATTTTTGCAACAACGCCATTGTGTTTCCCAACTGTTGCACCTGCTCCATCAGAACAAAGACCAGCACATTTATTCCATTCTATATCATTCATTTTCATAAATTGGTCTAATTTCGAAAATATTTCATTTGAGGTTGTTCGAGCAGGCAGTGATTCACAAAACAAGAACTCTTCCTTCACTGTTTTCCCATCTATAAATCTTATATACGTAAGAAGATGGGCGATGCTGGTAATGTCAGTAGTTTCATCCAATTGTATGGGAAAATATTTACTAGCCTGAACTTTTTCCATTAACTTCTCCTTAACATTTGAAGACAAATCTGAAATTCTTCATGATACGGTCTCATTGGATAATGGAATCATTTCAAGTTGTTTTGCTGCCTTTCTCCCCAAAATTATTATAACCATATCTGTAGCTGCTGGTAATATTAATGACTCTCCGATCATGTGAGGTTTTCCTGCCTTAGCTATTCTTAAACTGACTTCATAAGATGCCTCCAGAACCTTCGTGTTAAATTCTGAAAATGACGATATTTATTTTTTCCTTGCTGACAAATCGGACAATTTTCCCTGGAAATATTCCAAAGGTTTGTATTATAAATCGCCGTGTTTGGTTTCAAAATGACGTTTAAGAAGGGAAGGCTTCATCGAATGTTTTGATAGCGTTTCATAACAAATCACACATTGGGAACAGGTGCGGTTTCTTTTCCAAAATATGTGAAACCATATGATAAATAACTAAGATTATATTTACGTTGTGCTGTACGGGGGCTTTTTGTTGCATTCTTGTACAACGATGTCCTCCGTCGGTTGGTTAGGACTCGAAGTAGTGGCTTCTGGAAGAGAAGAATTATTTCCCCCGCTTACACTCATTTCTCCCTTCGATCTTTTTGAGGACCCGCTCGTGAACCACTTATTCATGTTCCGGTTTCTATCCTCTGGCACAAACTACATATAAATATGACAATTTCACAAATAAAATCTCGCATTCAAAGACAATAATCTAACACCACTACTTTCTTAACTGTAACTGCGGCTCGTGGCTAAACAAACTACAACGGACAAACTGTTTCCCATTGCAGTCCGATCAAATACATTCGAGTTTCTTTCTATCATTGTCATTTGATTAATACTAATTAAGCTCAAATTGAACTTCCGTATTATTTTTGTATATTATTAAATTTATATTTTTGTACTAAATTTATATTTAGTACAAAAGTTTTAATGATAATGTAAAATTTAATTGTTTTAATTTAGTTGCATGAAATATTTTAAGTAGAGCTGTTAAATATTTGTGCTCACGTACCACCAGTGGTACGCGTACCATAGGTTGAGAATCCCTGAACTGTTTCTGGTTCTTTATTTATCAGTTTCAGAGTTAGTTGATCGCTAACACAGGTGAGTAGTGTTTTCTCTTCAGGAAACTTGAATTTTCAACTCTGCATCACAGAAGAATCGACTGTAAACTGCATATTATCGATAAAATCATCGATAGCCATGATTTTAGAAAGAGGATTTATTTTATTTTATTTTATTTTATTCGATAAAATACATTTCATCATATACAGTATATATAAACTTATATATATGGCCAACAACCAGATATTAGCAATATATGTTCAGTGAAAAAAAAAAAAAAAAAATAATAATATAATAAAATAAATGTTCTGTTCTACCATTCATTTCAGACATAACTGCCAAATGTTTGCATGTATTATTATTATTACTAAGGAAAATGTTTTGATTGTAGTAAATAATAAATATAAAAAATTACTTAATGGCATCCTATAAAAAGTCACTACATATTTCAATTAGACATTTCAAACTCATCACAACTGGAAATCCATCGAAAATTACATTTTTTTTCCCACAGAGAGGAAACAAAGAGTGCTTTTTTCAAACTCAGCTGACTTGTCTTTTATATTTAATATAATAAACCAGCGTTAAATAACAAATATATGTGTGGCCTGGATATATTGATGACCACTGTACACATCTTCGCACAGAAAAGGATTTCATTGACCAGAGCGGTAGCATCATCCTTCTTGCCAATGGCTTGTAGTTTCATGTTTAGTCTTTGGAGTATGGTTTCTTATCTGACCCTTATTTAAGTAATCATCCTTGATAATAAATGTGCTAGGTTTCCAGTCCTTCGTGAATGGCACAATAAATAAATACATTTATTTCCAAATGGCATTGCTGAGAATCGGCACAGTGGGAATCTGTCTATATAATTATTTTTTAAAAAAAAGTTCTATACTGTTACTAATAGTTTAGCATTATGTATAAAAACATTATTACTCTTTAAGAAATTACTCACCTACGAAGTGAAGTTGTTTCAAAACGAGAGCAGAAAGCTAAGTATCCAGCTGTCAGAAGATTTCCATCTATGAACATAACTATGGTCAGCATAAAATTAAAAGCAGCTGCAGGTGGGACAATACGCCAGGGATTTTGCAAACTGGAATACAGTATGATACAGATTCATTTAAAGAAACAAACAGGTTTTTTAATTCGTCAAAATATTCGTAAAAGTATATTACTGAATATAAGTCGCAATCGACGTATACTCTCTGATCAAAAATATCCGGACGCCTTCTCATTCCAACTCTCACTTTAATATGAACGGTATTAATATGGACTTGGTCCACCCTTTGCTGCTATAAGTCTTCAATTTTCTAGGCTTTCCACTAGATTTTGATATGCTCTTGCGTAATTCTCTTCCATTCTTCCATAAGAACATTAATGAGGTAGGTCATCGATGTCAGGCTATTCGGCTTGACTCGCAATCGGCGTTTCAGTTCATCACACAGGTGTTCGTTACGGATGAGATCAAGGACTATGTGGAGGCCAGTCAAGTTCTAAAGGACCTGCGCCGAACAGCTGCCACAAAGTTGGAAGCACAGAACTATCTAGAATGTCATTATAGGCGGCAGCGTTAAGAGGATTTATTTTATTTATCCCGTCACTGGAACTAGGGGAGCTTAGCCTGAACTATTAAGCTCCAGATCATGGTGCCTCCTCCACCAAACTTCATAGTTGGCAAAATACATTCGAGAAAGAAGCATTCTCTTGCCATTTACCAAACCCAGACTCGTCCCTCGGGCTGCCAGAAGGTGAAGCGTGATGAAAACGCGTCTCCAAGGTCCAGAGTCAAATGACGGCGAACTTTACATCACTTCACCAGACGCTTGGCATTGCCTTGCTTGTGAGGCTTGTGAGCGACTGCGCTGCAATGTAAATCCATGTTCTTCAGTTCCCGACGAACAGTTGCTGGCGTTGCTTGCAGGGGCATTTCGGAAGTTGGTGGCGAGTGTTTCAACAAAGTACAGGCGATTTTTTCCAGTCACGCGCTTTAGCAGTGAGCCGTCCCGTTCTGTGCTTTTATGTGGCCTATCAGGTCGAAGTTGTGCTGTTGTTGCTCCTAGGTGTTTCCACTTAACATTACTTACAGTTCACTGGGGCAGCAGTAGCAGGCCAGAAATGATTTCTGAACTGATGTGTTAGAAAAGTGGCATCCTGTGACAGAGCCACGTCGAGAGTCACTGATTTCCCACCCACGAAAAGTTTTCGTAAACCTATAGGGATTCATATTGTGTGTGTGTGTGTGTGTGTGTGTGTGTGTGTGTGTGTGTGTGTGTGTGTGTGTGTGTGTGTGTGTGTGTGTGTGTGTGTGTGTGTGTGTGTGTGTGTGAAAAAGAAAAAAAAGGTTAAGAAACCCTGCTCTACACACTAAATATGGAACTTTTCTAGAGGCGATGAAATTCATCTCCCATCTAAAGACAATCACAAAAACCATGTTGTCCACGACGGGATTCGAACCACTAGCTTGTTGGCTGTAGAGCGAATTCACTTTGCGCTCGACCAACCAGGCGGCACTGTTCATCTATTTAGACTGCAAGCCGTGTGCTTCTTTTTATACTGTGGGTGCCATAGTTGTGATCTACAGGGGCAGGCCAAGGGTATTTTCCGCCCGGGTGCAAACTTTTATCGACCGCCCCTAGTACTGCATTGTATAATCCAATAATTAGATATTAGCTACATAAAATGCCGCCCTATCAATGTTGCCGCCCAGGTGCGGTGCACCCCTCGCATCCTCAGTTTGGCGCGGCCCTGGTGATCTATATAGCCATATGCACTACTACGAAGGGGTGTTCAGATATTTTTGATCAGACAATGTATAATGAAAATTCAGTCTAAGAATATACGTATAAGTATATTCATTCCTATTTAATTCTTGTGGGGTGGGGGCGTTGTACCGTAGATTTTGCTGAGCTGTGGGATTAGAAAAAAATAAGTTTTGGGAAATGTCACTTGCCTGCATCTCAATGATTAACTACAGAAACGCTGGGAAAAATTCTCCTAGTCGGTGGCTAGAATCGAACAGATAATGGCCTTTCTTATGCAGGCCACAAGGTTGAGTAAGTCTTTAAAAAAATGATATGAGTAAAAATTTTAAGTGAATTTTATCAATAAAATAATAAATGAAATGAAAATTTAAGTACCCATCTTTCTGTTTTTATACATTTATCTCCCACAAGAAAAAGAAATAAACATAACCCGCCCACAGGGATTCCAACTGTATTTTTAGTTTAGTTCCGTGATTTCCAAGGTATTGGGATGTCCCCCCCCCCACACACACACACACCTCATTGGAGCGCGACTTCGGTTATACTGTAATTCAGTACAAGGATGAAGTTTTATGCTTTGTAAATTTACATATTAAGAAAATCGCAATAACAAAATTCGCAATAAAATGCAAGCACGTCCATCTCAGACATTTTTGTGCATTCGTCTTGTTTATACACCTTAGTCCAAATGGCATTAATTGATTAAATATTCCATCCATCCATTTCTTATCTGCCTACAACGGGTGTTGAGTACGCTGATTACAGGTTTTAGGTCTTTGGAAATCTGATGTAGCTGGCTTGCCATCCCTCTAACCACATCCCTTTACGGGTATTTATTGTCTGTGGAACTGTGTACTCACGGGATGTTGGCTTCTTCGGAGGGACGAAAAACCGGAGTTTCCGGGAGAAAAAACCCTCTACCTCCGTATGAGACCGCTACCTCATTATTTGACTGAAAATAAAAAAAAACTAATAAAGATTCCTCACACGGGATTCGAACCAGTGTCTTACCCACCAAAGGGTTCTCCTATACCAATTAAGCTATAGAGGCTGTGATCAAATATTAAATTTATAAAAACATAAAAAAAAAAAATCAGCTAACGCCTTTTTATTCCCCGTATACGGGAAGTAGGAGAGGCCATTTAGCCCTATCTAACTTTTGTAGACTGAGTGGGCAGTTCAATCTCCACTGGTACCAATCAGAGATAGATGGCCCAAGGCTATCACTAATTAAGCGGTACTCAGTGAAGAGAGACGGCTCAAATGTGCCGCCATCTCGTGGTCCCTAACCTTAACACAATATATTTAATGTCAGTTGCGCTATTGCTCTTTGCTCTTGAGTGACCCAGAAATTTGGAGACAAACTAATGAAAGAGAACTCCGTAACAGCTATTTGCGCCCCCATATAGAGAAGAGTTATTCCTACCTGTATAATTTTTATCCGCGTCTCCCACTAATGAAAGAATGTAAACGTATAGTACATCAGTATTTAAGATGGTTACGGAATTTCTTTTATATATTTTTAAAATGATTTTATTTATTTTTACATAGTCTATAAATCCTGCTCGAGACCAAACATGAAACTTTAAGCCACTTCAGTCCTCCAGCAGAGAGGTGGTTTCTCACCTAAAGGCAATCCAAACATCGATGCTCATAGTAGGATTCGAGTAGCCGCAGCCTGTTGATTGAAGCGCGGATACGTTAAACACTGGCAACCAGTTCGGCTATATTTTCTCTCTCTCAGATACGCTGTACGTGAAATATAATAATAATAATAATAATAATAATAATAATAATAATAATAATAATAATAATAATAATAAACTGGAAGAAGCCTACTGAAAAAATGAACTATAGAAACAAGGAAGTTCTTGAAATGTTTTTACCAATTAACACCTGAACAACACGATTTTAGAAAGTAGACATGATTTAGAAACAAAAATTCCCAGAGTCTGCAGTAACATAAAATACTTATAAACCAAATTAATTTTATTGAGTTTCAGGAGTTATGCATGTAATCATTATCTCTAGTGGCAATTAATGCAAATGCAGTTACCTCCTATATAAGCTGTCATTTTATCTGGAATCAACTCAATGGCATAGAAGTGTATTTACTCAGCCTGTCACTAAAATGTGAGATAAATAATCCATCCAAACATTGTCCTCTGTAAAGTTAGTGATAGAAAAGTTCATTAACAACCAGCTTCTTCATTAGCTGGAAGCTCATCAGTTAATTGGTAACTACCAATATGGATTGTTGTTGTAGTTGTCGTGTGGGATACCTCATCCGTCCCTTAGCACCGATTGTGCCCTCCAATGAGGGATTTTTTTTAAGTATGTTTTTTTGACTGTAGATCCGTGTGTGTGTGTTCACAGGACGGTTTGCTTGTTCTGATGGACGAAAAAGCCGAGTTTTCTGGGTGAAAAAACTCTCTACCTCCATATGAGACCGGCTAACTCACCTTTAGTCGAAAGTAAAGGTTTCTCACGTCATAGACGGGAATCGAATCCAGGTCTTTTCGACCAAAGGACTTCGTCCATACCGACTGAGCTACGGAGGCTCTAACAATATGGATTCATGTTCTACAGCAGAACTCTCCGTTAACCTCACCTACTTCTGAACAGAAGCCCGTTTAAAGATTCGGAAACACTCGTGGTGACTATTGATATTTCCAAGGCATTGATCACGTCTGGTATTAAGGCCTTCTTTCCAAGGTGCCATTGTATAGTCTCCCTCCTGCCCTTTTTAAGATTATTTTTCCATATTAAAGTACTCAGGATTTTCTGTATTCTTCCTACACTGTTCCTCCTATACACTAATGATCTTCTAACTTTAAATCCTATTCACATTTTGCTAAAGACAGTACTCTCCTCTCTTTTTCATTCGATAAATTATTTGGAGTACTCAAATGATTCAAGCTTTCAAATATTCCACAAGCGATGTCGGATCTTCTTAACATTCACAAGCCGGGTTAAGATAATCTAGTGAAATTCAATGCTGTCAAAATACAGGTATTGTTTGTTACCTGGAAGAAAATCCTACTTCACTCCTTCTTACTCTTGATAATATTTCAATTTCCGCTTCTTTGGCTATCACATCTACCTTACCATGCCACATCCATAGCCTTCTCGGCCTCCAGAACAATTGCTATTCTTGTTTCGCTCATATCACTGCTTCCTTGCTACTCTAACCCTAACACTTTCTTATATCTGAACAACCCTGAAATATTGTTCTCACAATAGGGGCGATGCACTTAAATCTCCCTAAGAATTCCAGATTGTATACAAAACAGGGGCACCTGACTAACAAGTGTCCCTCTCTCATCACATTCTTCCTCCAGTCACTTGCTCTGTCTGTACACCGTCTTTTTCATTGGTACTTTCATTGGCGTTGCTCCACTGGTTACTAATGTTCCTCTGCTTTTCTCTAATCAAGTAAGATCTATACACAGTTCAATTCCAAACATATCAAACCAACTTCTCATATTTTCCCTTAATTATGTCTCTGTTATTAAACAGCCTAACTTGTAAAGTTTTTCCCAATGAATACAACCCGAGCTTTTCAAGAAATTTGTTAACAGATTCCCTTTTTCTCCTTCAAAAAAAAACAAAAAAAAACAGGAAGGTAAATCGAAATAAAATATCAGGAACTGTTTTAAACAAAACAATTTTTGCTGGTAACAATTTCTAAGTTTTTGGTAGAACAAAAATTTTTCATTTCTTTCCCCAGTGCAGATCAGCAAAACTGATCTTTTTTTTCTTTTTCTTTCTTTCTTTTCTTTTCTTTTTTTTTTTTCGCATTTTTCTAACCATTAATGGAACAACATAGTCATTAGGTGGAAGCTAGATGCAAGCAAAGGCGGACTGCATTAAACATATCTGCACTAGGGAATTTAGTAACAAAAATGTATAGGACAGCCAGCCATTGGCTGCCCATGCCAGCCTTGCTGGCCGAGCAGTTAGTATAATCGCTGTCCAACAAATTGGTTACGGTTCGAATCTGGCCGCGGGTATGAATGTTTGTGATTGTTTTAATGGAGGAGATAAATTTCATCGTCGGTGTGAGACCACCGCCTAGCTGATAAGCCTCCTATATATATATATATATATATATATATATATATATATATATATATATATATATATATATATTTAAATTTTTTTTTTACCTTGTGTATAATATATGTTAAAGATACCAAGTTATTTTAAATATAAACCTGGTTTTTTTTACTCCATTTCTCAAGTAAGCAAACAGACAAGTCAGTCAAGTTTGCGCCTGCAAGTGTTGCAAATCTAACTGACCCTGCACGTAGTGCAAGTCAAGGCAACTAGTGGTAAAGGTAGAATAAGCTCTGATCACTATTCTTAATATTTACCCTTAATGCAAAGCACATCTCTTGGAATAGATCTATGATGCTATGTATTAAAGGTAAGGGGCCCTGTATTACTTAAAACTTAGTATTTCTTAGCCTGGCTCCCACTGACGAGACCTCAATAAAGGTCGAAACCGGTCTGGGTAGTAGCCCCTTGCCTTTAATACATAGTATCATAGATCTCCTCCAGGAGATGTGCTTTGCATTAAGGGTAAATATTAAGAATGGTGATCAGAGCTTATTCTACCTTTACCACGAGTTGCCTTGACTTGCACTACGTGCAGGGTCAGCTAGACTTGCAACACTTGCAGGCGCAAACTTGACTGACTTGTCTATTTGCTTACTTGGGAAATGGAGTAAAAAATAAAAAAAGTTTATATTTAAAATAGCTTGGTATCTTTAATATATATATATATATATATATATATAGGGTGTTCGGGATAAATTTGACATATTTATAATTAATTATATTTTTCCGTAAGTTACATGTATTAACACACACTTCTCTTCATTTAAAAGTTTGGACCCTTCTTCATTCATATACAAGATGTCAGAAAGGATGGATAGCTGGAACCCACCTGAATCATGGAAGAGAATAACTTGTATCATGATGATTCGTGCCCGCCATCAAAATAAGGATATTACGACTGCTGCCCAATGCTCCCTGAATACAGTAAAAACAATCAGGCATGAACTAGAGACTTGCAATGGTGACTACGAGGATGTAGCAAGAAGAAAGATCCCTAGCAGACGATCTGATTGCGTTCGTACAGCAGAATTCCTCGCAAATCTGCAGGAACAGGTGTTGAAGAACCCTGGCATTGGAATTCGGGCTTTGTTCGTGGAGTTGCTAACTGTAGTCAAGCCCTGGATAACAAGGGTAGCCAATGGTAGGCCGTATGTATGGCAGCAGGATTCGGCCCCTTGCCACACCTCTGGGAAAAGTCAAAAATGGTTGTCTGAAAATTTCTACGACTTCACCAGTCCAAATGTTTGGCCTCCAAACTCCCCAGACCTTAACCCCATGGATTATTTTGTATGGGGCGCAGTTGAAAAAGACACCAATCGCACTTCCAGTAATACAAAAGCCCAGTTAATGGATAAAATTAAAACAGTTTTTGCGGCCCTTCCCAGGGAGACTGTAGCATCAGCTTGTTCGAGGTTCCGAAGCAGAATTGAAGCTGTGATCGATGCTAATGGTGGTTATTTTGAGTAAATCTTGTTGATAGTATTGTAATTAACTCTGCCTGTAATGTTTTTTTGTCAATTCATTCAATTTAATAGATACAAAGAAGATTTTCTTTTTCCTTACGAAACTGTCAAATTTATCCCGAACACCCTGTATATATATATATATATATATACACACATATATATATATATATATATATATATATATATGTAGAAAGTTTTTTGACTTGGGTATATTATTTTTCAAGACACCAAGTAATTCTATTTTCCAAGTAAGCAAACAGACAAGTAAGTTAAGTTTGCGCCTGCACGTAGTGCAAGTCTGAAGCAACTCGTGGTAAAGGTGGATTAAGCTCCGATCACTTTCCTTAGTATTTTTCCCTTAATGTACAGCACATCCCCTTGCGGAGATGTATGATGCTATGCATTAAAGGCAATGGTCACTACCCATACCGGTTTCCCTTTGTTTAAGTGCGAGGATACCTCTTCCAAAAACTCGTAAAATCCCCCGGATCACCCAATAATGAGCCACCCGCAGGATCAGAAAGTCAGAAACTCAGTGGGCTCTACACCGTGGCAGGCTCCCCCCACCACTCATTTGCTCATCTGGAAGGGTAACAGCAACAGTCGTGCCTCAGTTAACTTCAAAGGCTACAGCATTGCCATTCATTACCCCCCCCCGCCTCAGGCACTGGGTGACAGCAGCAGCTGAGCCTCAGTTAAAACTTCACGGGCTACAGCATTGCCATTCATCACCCAAGCTTCCAACCGGTTTCGATCTTTATTGAGGTCTCGTCAGTGGGAGGCAAACCTGGCAATGCTAAGGTTGAAGTAATGCAGAGCTTATGAATTTTACCTAAACAAGTTGCCACAAGGTGCTTTGACCTTATTAAATAAAATCTCAGGATGAGAGATAGATGTAGAAAGTTTTTTAACTTGGGTATATTATGTATTTAAGATATGAATACATAATATACCAAGTAATTTTATATAAACTTATTAATATTTTATATAAACTTAAAGTAATTTTATATAAAGCGCCTTGTGGCAACTTGTTTATATAAAATTTAGGTAAATGGGTAGTGATCAATTCCTTCAATGCATAGCATCATACATCTCCGCAAGGGATGTGCTGTAGATTAAGGGAAAAATACTAAGGAAAGTGATCAGAGCTTAATCCACCTTTACCACGAGTTGCCTCAGACTGGCACTACCACGAGTTGCCTCAGACTTGCACTACGTGCAGGCGCAAACTTGACTTACTTGTCTGTTTACTTACTTGGGAAATAGGATTAAAAACCAAGTTTATATAAAATTACTTGGTATCTTGAATATATATATATATAGTCACTGTTAATAAAAATAAAATTAAAAAAACACCCATATAAGCAGAAACTAAATGCAGTATATAAACGTGACGGAAGAATCTTTATATGGACTTTTTCAATTGAAGGTGAGTTAGCCGATCTCATACGGAGTTAGCAGGGTTTTTTTTCTCCCGGAAACTCGGGTTTTTCATCCCGCATATAGACAAATCGGTCCTTCAGAACACACGCAATTTTCAGATAAAAAATACTTGTGGTGGTTGCGGGCGGTAGATGGCGCTAATGTAGTTGATTGGTAGTAGCGGTTCGGTAGTGGTGGAGACAGAGGGCTGTACAGTGGGTGTCCTCCCGCGATGAGTCTTCGGACTCCTTGGAGGTGTCACGAATAGTAATAATAAACAGCTAATGTAAATTATTCTTTCACGAAAAAATCACAGATTTTTAATTTTGATTTTTTACATTTATTTCTATTTTTGAGGCAAGTGCATTATGTATATCAATCGCATATGCCCTTAGGTAGGTTCTTAGGCGGAGAGTGGATTAAAGCCCGACTTTATCGCTATTTTTTTTAAGACTTCGAGCGAAACTTTTTTACATTGTTGTTGTTGTTAGCGTTGTTATAAAAGCGTTTTCAAGATATAAAACTACTAGCTGCTTCAGTCCTATATCAACCCCCCCCCCACCTCCGCGTTACTGAAACTTCATGAGTACGCTACAACGCAAACAGGCGACTCCCACTTTTATTTTTTCTATTTGTTGCTCCTCCTAAAATACCAGTACCAATTTCCAACAAATGAATTGTGATTATTAATACAACGCCCTCTATTGTTAATCCCCTGTGCTGTCTTTTTAAATTATTCTATAATGTTTTCCTGAAGAATTACGAAACTTGCTATACACGACTCAGTATATATTATTAGCAGTAATAGTCTGAATTACATTATTACTACTGCTATTTAATAAAATACACAAATTAACAAATATACACCAACAGAAGAGAATAATTGCTATTTAAACTTTCAGTATATAAAGGATGTTTACAAACCGTCTCGAACTGTGATAATTTAGGAAGGACCATGTTGCAGGGGAGCTACAGCAAACACAAACAATTTGGCATACCGTAATGAATAACATATAATCCCAGAAACGCAAGGAGATTCATTCATCTACTAATGAAAATGCATAGTTTATTTCTGCAGCTACAACTACATTTCCCGTTAATGAGAGTGCTGCTGAACAAAATAACACGCAAGGGAGAAATTATTTAGTCATCATAGGGCCTAATGACAAACTAAATTATCTACAAAGAACTGTGTGACGAGCTTCTTGTGTGTCTCGAGTGAACAGGAAACCGGCATCACTCTGGGGGTAAAAAATAATAATAACTATTTATTTCGTTACCAGTGCTTTTTAATTAGTTTTAGGGAATTGAAAGTTACGGCGGCGACTATTAACCCAAGCATTATAGGGATTTCTGACTTCTCTCTAAGAATCATTAGGGTCCAAATTTGATCCGTTCGTATTCCAAATTTAATATTATCAATCAGTCAAGTTTATCTGACACGGAAATATTCGAGGACAAAGTTTTTGCATTTCGAAGCTTTAAATTCAGTTTCTGAAAAAAGTGGAGTACGGTAAAAACAGAGAAAATGCCAAAAATAAGGAAGGGTTGTGTAACGGCGGGGGGGGGGGGGTCGCTTCTTCCTAAGATACTACTATAGGTCGCATATTACAACCGATTCGACCTGTTTCGGAAAGTTAGTATATGTCTATCTTTGTTTTAGGACCTGCTCGCATCAAAACCGAGGGGTAGGGGTGTCCGTAATACAATGCGCCCTTCGATAAGAAAAGACCTGAGTTTGATTCTCGTCATGATAGAAGAATCTTTATACAATATAAACTTTTATCAGTTGAAGGTGAGTTAGGCGATTTTATATGGAGGTAACAGGATTTTGCCATTTCCGAAAACTTGGGTTTTTTATACCACATACACACAAATCAGCCAAAGAGAATATATGCAATTAACAGACAAAAATACTGTGAGTGGGCAGGAGATGACGCATAGTGTGTATATGGGATGGGGTGGGGGGGCAATGGATTTTACAGCATAGATGGTGGATTATGTGAGTGGTGTAGATAGAGTACCCTCTTACTGAGACATTGAACTACATGGAAATGTCACATATTAAGAATAACAAAAGCCACTGACACCACTATTCTGCGATGCAATGTTGCATCGATTTTAACCATTAAGGGAAAAAAAAAATCCTTTTTACAGAAATATTGATTAAAACATGTCCTCTGTTCTTGTTTCTACGATTACGCAATCCGCACCTTACTTTGCAGGCTTTTGAAACCAGATCCAACGGAATAATGATAATACTTATTTCTTTAATTTCATCTGTCTGTATATTGCGTGTGTTCCTCTGGCCGGTTATCCGGGAAAAAGGACACTGCCACCACAGTAGGAGACAGGCTAACTCACCTTCAGATTAAATGCCCTGATAAGGGGGGGAGGGTTCTTCGTATCACAGACGAGATTCGAGCTCAGATATTTCAAACCAAAGGGCATCGTCGAAATTGCCTGAGTTACAAGGACTCCGATTAAACCATATTTTAATAAAAATTATATATCACTGCAGATATAAAAACAAGTTTGCAAATTACTATCTAATTAATAATATTTCGTTTCTATTTTAAGAAATATATGTAATTTTTAATCACGATTCCGAATGACTCAATGCATTTGAAATTCTATGTAAAAAAGGTACCAAAAATACAAACTATGGCACATTCCTTAAATCAGACCTTTATACAAGAAATCGGATTTTAGCAGTCATCATTGCATAAAACTATATCTATAGCTTTAAATCCATTCGTACATGGTACTAATCGCACATTTTTCATAAATTAATTCCATCATCCTGATGGAGATTTCGGATATTTCAGCACCTCAGCAGCTTCAAGAAAAACATTCTTGAACATCGAAATATTATTTATGCAGTTGATTAAGCTGTTGACATAGTGTTTATTATTATTATTATTATTATTATTATTATTATTATTATTATTTGCTAGAAATATATATAATATTAGGAATAAAAATGTTTCCACACACACACAGTGTAAGGATCTACAAGGTATCCAATCGCTTAAGATTGAATACCTTGTAGATCATACAACGACAATTAAACTAAGATCGCTTTAGCTACCAAATAGCATAAATTGAGATCAGACTGCTCTATGATGCTAGATGGGAGACCCGATAAGAAACGATAACGTAACACGATAGAAGAGATAATGTCGCACGAACACTATTTTTTATGTTTTAGTATTAATAATTTAATTGGATGAAATTTTCCTAAGGAAACAATGCCGAATATCATTAATTTCTCTATTTACTTTCTATTATTTAAAATCACGTAAGACTGCAGAAAGTGGATGATGTTTAATACATTTTGGAATCATGGAAAAGGCTTTCAAATGACACTTATAAACAAAGGCAATAAAGGAAATATTGAGTGTAAACTTTCGAAGAAAAAAAAAGTACACTTTGTTTTTTATTAATACAGGCGTATCCCAGGTTACGGACGACCGACTTATGACGTTCCGTATACTTACGGAAGGGCTCCCCACATAAGGATAATTAATAATCTTGGAGCAGAGCTATTGAGACCAAGCTGGTCCCCAAGTGGGGGATAGGTGAATGGCCATCAGAAATGGTGGTTGGCTGTGAATACCCAATAAGCAGTCCCAGACCAAAGCGGGCATGTATGGAGGCCCTAAGATGGCAGCTCCATCACTAGACTAGGCTGCGGATGGCTGGTAACCAGCCCAGCAGACAAATTCTTTTACTCGGAAATTTCAAGAGAATAAAAACCGGACAGCCCAAACGGATAACGAAACGGAAGTGGGAAAAAGGACTATGCACTGGATACGGATCGGAACAGTAAACATAAGAGGTATCAATCACAAGATCGAAGAAATACAAAAAGCTCTCACAGAAATAGCAGTAATTTCAGAAACAAAGAAAAAAATCAAAAGGCTCTACAGAACTTCAGTTTAACATACAGTGGAGTACCCAACGAAAAACGAGCAGCTGCATGTATAGCCATCACGATCAGCAATAATAATAAGATCTCTGAAAGAACAATAAGGACTAGACTTAAATTAAATAAGAAATTTATTACAATCATTGGAATATATGCACCCGAAGAAGGAAAAAATCTGAGAATTCGATAAAAAATCTCCAAAATGTAATTCAGAACACAAATAAACAATATTACTTAATCATTGCAGGCAATTTCAATGCTAGAATTGGATCAAATACATTTAAAGATTTAATAAGTAATCGAAGAGAAAACGCCATAAATAATAATGGAAGAGATCTCAGGGAATTTGTGGCCTATAATAGTTTGAAAATTACCAACAGCTTCTTTAAACATAAAGATATACATAAATATACATGGAAAGCCAGAGGATACAAAAGCATCATTGACTATATAATAGTGGGTGAAAAACTAAAGAAGTTGGTAAGAAACTGGTATCTTAATAGCACTCACTCAGTACTATTAAGATACCAAACCAGAGAAATAGAAACAATACAAGAATACAAAAACAAAAGCTTTAGCAATTTCAGAGAGAATCAGAGAACTATATCAAAAAAGAAAAATCATACAAAGAAAATAAATGAAGATACAGATATAGAAAATGAATGGCAAAACATTAAACAAATAGTAAAAGAAGCAGCATATGAAGCCATAGGAACAAAACTGCAAAGAAAAAGGATAGGACACAGAACCTGGAACCCAGAAATAGAATATTTAATAAGAAAGAAAAAAAGAAATGTACCTTAAATGGTTAAACAACAGAACCATAGAAAATGAAATGGAATATGAAAGAATCAGAGCAATAAGAAGAGAAACTAGGAAAATCAGAAGACAGGACTGGGAAAAATTTGTATCAAGATTAGAGCATGACATAAATGGACCTCAGCTAAAGAGCTATAAAATCATTAAAAAATTGACTCAAGAAAAAAGGATAATCTACAATTAGAAGGCCCCTCCACAAAAGAATGGACTAACCACTACACCCAGCTTCTAAACAATAATAATCAAATTGAAATAAAACAAGTAATGAGTCAAGAAACAAATGAAGAACCAATACAGTTAAATAATCTAAAGAAAATATTGGAAAGACTAAAAAATTGAAAAGCTACAGGAGAAAATGAATAAATTCAGAACTATACAAATACAGCTCTAAATCATTTCAATTACGATTAATTAAATTTCTAAACAGAATATGGGAAGAAGGAAACATCCCAAGAATGGAAGACAGCAATAGTCATAAACATTCAAAAAAGGAAACAGAAAGGACTGCGGAAACTACAGAGGAATATCCTTATTAAATACATGCTATAAAATATATCTAGATATAATTAAAAGTAAATTACCACCATGGGCCGAGGAAATTATTGGAGAAGAACAATGCGGCTTTAGGAAAGGAAGATCTTGCACAAATCCCGCATTTACACTCAAACAAACTATAGAAAAAAGAATAGAATTTAATCTGCCAACATATATGGCCTTCCTAGATTATTAGAAAGCACATGATCAAATCAATAGAACAAAATTAATCAATATACTGTATGAATTGAAAGCTCCACCTCAAACCACAAAAGCAATAGCAAATATAATGGAAGAAAGCTATATTAAAATTAAAGTTAATAATGAAACAACTGAAAAAATTAAAACCAATAGAGGTCTCATTCAAGGAAATGGATCATCACCAATACTCTTCATTTTATATATGGAAAAACTTTCAAGAGAATGGAGGAAAAACAAAATCATAGGAATTAAAATAGGAAATAAAGAATTAAACAGCCTTTTGTATGTTGACGATCAAGTTATTTTTGCTGAAAATAAAGACTAATTACAGAAAAATCTACACGTATTGAACAAAACAATAAATTTTAATTTAGTTAATTAAAAGAAATTTAATTAACAGTATGACATGAAAATCTCAATAAATAAAACGAAATCAAAGCATTTCAAAGTAAAGAAATTAAAGGATGCAAATCAGTCATCCACAACAAAGTAATAGAACATGCGAACAAATTTAAATATCTAGGAAATTACATAAGCCCCCAATGGAGAAATTGACATTGCATATAAAAAGCAAAAATTCCTAGCAGTCATTGGAACTTTGAATAGACACTTCAGTAAACAGATGTCTAGAACAACCCAAATAAAACTATTAAAAATAATAGCCAAACCCATTCTGAAATATGGTAGTGAAACATGGACTTGGGGAGAACGAGATAAATAACAAATGGAAGCATCAGAAATGAAGTTCCTAAGACCGCTCGCAGGCTATAAAAGAATAGACAAGATAAGAAATGAAAAAATAAGAAAACAGTTATCCATTATTAGCATAACAGAGGACATCACAAAGTACAGAAAGAACTGGAAAAACCACATAGAAAGAATGAATGAGGTCAGGTGGCCAAATATTGCTTGGAAATATAAACCAAAGGGACACCGATAAACAAGAAGACCCCCAGGAGAAGATGGGCAGAAGACTTTTTAAACATTTGAAAACGTTACAGGCAAACAGTTGCCTAATACGGGAAGCCAAGAAGAAGAAATTAATAATTCGGGAACTAGTTTCTTCTGGGCATGTAAGCAAACCCACATGGCGTAAGCGGTTCGTTAGCGCAGCATCTTTACGCTAGCGGCTAGCACAGGGGTATTATTATTATTATTATTATTATTATTATTATTATTATTATTATTATACCGCATCAGGGATCCGAGTTACGTACAAATCCGGCTTTAAGACGTTCTCAGGAACGTATCTCGTTCGTAACCCGTGGACTGTATACTGTCTGTATAGAATTGGCCAAAATATTCAAGATATCTCCATTATAAATGAAATCTACCAGAAAGTGAGAAACGAATAATTCAAACAGTTCATGCTATCATCCTAGGATGGACTAATTTCTCATAACAGATTGCAAAAAAAAAAAAAAGTAATAATAATCTTCACTTTAAAAATAAAATTTATCAAAGCTTCTCCAATTTTTCCCCAAAGGGAGTATGCAAGGCCGTTTTAACGCAAACTTTTTGGAGATCGAATTTGCAGCTGAACTCCACCTTTACCTCCATCAATGGAGGTAAAGGTGAAGATCACTTTTACCTATTGTCCAAGGTTTTCAATGATTTCAAAGACATCTGGAGAAGAACCGCAAATAAATGCCACCATTTCGTGGTTCCTAATCCTAAGACTATATAGGTTATTGGATCATTAGCAAAGGCCACAGAAACTTGTATTTTGAACCCATAGCTCATGAAAAATCGACTATTTGGATTATCAAACTTAATTCAGTTATTATTAACCTATTAATAACAATATAAGCCAGTTAAAACCTATCAGTACGAAACTGAAGTTCTTTTGATTAGTGTCAGTTGGAGATAATCGAATACTTTAATGGTACGGAAAAGCCTAAAAAAAAGTAATCATGATTATAACTGAATATAAAAAAAAGAGAGAGAGAGAGAGAGAGAGCTTGTATAGCTCAGTAGAAGTGACATTTGCACTCTACGGCGCTTGGCCGCACGAAGAAAGGATTTGGTGGTTCAAATCTAGTCGCCGACTAGAGGAAATTTTTCTAAGCCTTTTTTCGGACGGTTCTGGAGTTAGTCGATCTCTGGCATGGGCTAGCGGGTTTTTTCTCCCGGAAACTCGGATTTTTCGTCCCGTAAACTCAAGAAAATCGACCGTCGAACCCACACTATTTTTTAGACATTAAAAATATTGTGTTAGGGTTAGAGACCAGGAGATGGCGGCACTAGCTTGCCGCCTTCTTCACTGCGTACCGATGAATCAGAAAGATAGATAGAAGAAAGATAGTTACCAGTGGAGATTAAACTGCCCACTCAGTCTCCAAAAGTTAGATAGGATAAACCATCCCGCCTACTCCCTATACGGGAACAACATAGGCGTTAGCTGATTTTTTTGATAAAAAAAGAGGGGCAGGAATGCATATTTCTTAGCCAAGAAATGGCAAAACGAGCTGTGGAACAGTGATAGCATACATGAGTTTCCTAATCGAGAAGGCTAACCTTAAAAATAAAGATGGGTAAAGAAATAAATTAAACAAATTCTAGTACATTTATTACTGTGTCAAGGTAACTTGTGTTAAGACAAAACCTACCATTAAGTTAAGGGGGATAGTAAATCCCGTATTATTTTACAGCCGGGTACGAAACTCGGAGATCGAAATCCATCGAAATCTAAGAGTTTCATGCCGAAGAACTATCGGTGAGTCCAAGCGTAAGTCATCACTTGGATAGTACAACACTAGGGCAACTCGGAGCAAAGGAGACCTCAATAAGGGTCGAAAACGGTCTGGATAGTGACCTTTCCTCCTCATAACGTAAAACAGTAATACATCTCCTAGGAGCTGCGTTTTACATTATGAGAAAATATTAAGGATAGTGACGGAGTTTGCTCCACCTTTGCTCCGAGTTGTCCTAATGTTGTACCCAAGTGATGACTTACGCTTGCACTCGCCGATAGTTCTTCGGCATGAAACTCTTAGATTTCGATGGATTTCAATCTCCGAGTTTCGTACCCGGCTGTAAAATAATACGGGATTTACTATCCCCCTTAACTTAATTTATGTCACTGGAAAAATAGCCTCTTGGCTCTTTATCGTAATAACCTACTGTGTCATGCACGTCAGGTGCAGACGAAACTCGACGTTAAAACCGTGGAGTCTGTTTATTAAAATTGCAGTTTCGTTGTTTATTAACATTATTTGAAATCAGTTAGGTCAGGACAGGATAGGCCAGGGATGGCCAACATTTTATGTTCCATGCGCCTATTTTTTCACGTACGAGTTTAAATGCGCCATACAACTCTTATCAAAATATCCCTGTAAAAATATGCTAATACAGAGATATTTAATATAGACATGATATATTGATTTAATATGAAAACAACATAAGCATTACTTACCTTAATAAGACTTTTGAGTCTGTTCTTTTTGATTTCGCCAAGCTTTTAATGTTTGGTGTTAAATTAGTTACTGAACAGCAGCAGACTTTTTTCAATTTGAATCATTCAATCGCGACTTCATTTTGTTTTTAATAAATTTCATAGGTGAAAATGCTTATTCACATCTGTAGGTCGTTCCGAAACGACAGATATAACTCTGGGCAAATTTTCTTTCAGTAAAATGCTCACAGGGTAATGATCGCCAGAAATTAATCATATCGGAAGCATTTGGATTATTGTTTGCAGACTTCCAATCCAAACATATGCACCGAATACATCACCAAAGTAATCCTCTCTGGCATGATAACATACATTCCTCACACCACTCTGAACTGCCGTCCCCTATCCAAACCCTGGCTCTCCAAAAGATGTGCCAAGGCTGTACTAATGAAAAATCAGGCATACCACAACTGGCTCAAATTAAGAACACCATCCTCCTTCAGTGTGTATACTGAAGACCGAAACAAATGCAAAAAAGTATCAATGATTCCAAAACAAATTTGAATGGGCAAAAAGCAGGAAACTTGCAGCCATGCCTTTTGGTCTCTTGCCAAAGCAATTGGTAGCAACTTTTGCCCTACACTACTCCTACCCCCTATCATACCCAGATGGCTCAATTGCAACATCACCCACAGAAAAATCTCCTGGCTTTACACTTTGCCTGCAATGCACGCATAACTGACAATGACAAATGCCCCCCAATCATTCCAACTGCCCAACATACAATGACGCTGTATCCTTTTACCAGAAAGAGATCATTAAACTGTTGTCAAAATTAGACACAAAAAAAGCCCCTGGCCCTGATGGCATTCCTCCAATTGTCCTGAAGGGCTGTGCAGCAGAACTGACTCCTATCCTATGCATCTGTACACACTATCTTACTCCACTGATATATATCCCAAAGCCTGGAAATTGGCCATATTCAACCCATTCCCAAAAAAGGAGACAAATCCTGCCATCTAACTACCGCCCTATCTCACTCACCTCAATCCTATCTAAAGTGATGGAGGAAAACCATCAATTCTCAACTACTACTCTACCTTGAAGGTACGCAGCTATTAAGCGACCACCAATACTGATTCCGCAAAGGCCGATTAACGGGTGACTTGCTCTCATATATCACCCATCTCTGGACATATACCATGGAAAAATTTGGCAAATCCCAAGTAGTTGCACTTGATATCTCTAAAGCCTTTGACCGGGTCTGACACAAAGACTTACTAAGCAAACTTCCATCATTTGGACTGTCTCAGGACTTCTGCAGATGGATTGCCAGCTTCCTGTCAGGACGCACACTATGTGTAGTGGTAGATGGCTCCCTATCCTCCCATTATCCAACTAATGCTGGGGTCCCACAAGGTTCAGTTCTCTCACCGACCCTCTTCCTTCTGTACATCAATGACCTACTTCAGTTGACCTCCAACCGAATACACAGTTTTGCAGATGACAGCACATTGCACTCCTCCCTTTCATTTGATAAACCTTACCCTACACAACTCACTTCAATCCACAGAACATGAACCACAACTTCCCTTAACGCAGACCTCCAAAACATCCTCCGATGGAGCTCAGATAACCTCGTCAACTTCAACGCTAGTAAAACCCAGTTCTGTCTAATTTCCCACAAAAAGAACCATTTTCCCCCAGTATTATTTTTGATAACACTCAAATTCCCAGACAAGATGAAATTTCTCTTCTCGGAATTACCAAGACATCAGGCCTCTCCTGGCATAATCACATCACAACCATTGCATCCTCAGCTTCCAAAATACTAGGCTTTCTCTTTCTCTCAAGACGTTACTTCACTTCAAAACAGCTGTTAACCTTACATACAAATCGCAAATCCACCCAGCTATCGAATACTGTTCTCACATTTGGAGTGGGGCTCCTAAAAGCTCCCTCAAAATGCTTGACTCAATAAAGAGGAGAGCAATTGCACTGATAAATGAACCATCTCTTACCGACTCACTCCCCCACTTTCACATAGACGTTTAGTCTCTGCAATTTGTATATTCTACAAATATTTTCATGGAAAATGCTCATTTGAAACAACATCAATAATTCTCCCACTCTGTACTAACTAAACCCATTGGAACACGTACAGCCACCTCCCAACATCCCTTCACAGTACACCTCGAAACCCACAGAACAAGTTTCTTTTCCTCCTCCTTCATCCCTGTTACTGCTGTACTCTGGAACAGTCTTCCCCTGATGTATTTCCCAAGGAATACAATATATAGGCTTTTAAATCGAATGTTAACAAGTTTCTCCTTTCCCATCCCACCCATATACGGTACTAAAGTACTATAGGTTGACCAGCTAACCTCTCGTATATCGGGCCAAAAAAAAAAAAAAAAAGGGACTGAGGAGAGCTCATCAGATTTCATTTTTAGTAATGAATTTGTTTTCAAGTCAATAAGTTCCATTTGTATGTTACTAGGAATCCTCATGATTTTTTGTTCACTAAGTGAAAATGAGTTTATAAATGCAAGTATACAGTCCTCTTGTTTAGCAAAATCACGAAAACGACTTTCAACTGACTCTTGCAATAGCCTGTTTTTTTTTTTTTTTTTCAATATATTTTGTAAAATTGCTGTTATCTTCAGCACATTCACTCTGCTCTTTTAAGTGCGGAACTGGCTCAAATCCTCATTTTCTAACTGAGAAGTAAATAGTTTTAGCTTCATTTTGAACGCATTGATATCATTTATTAAGCTAGGAAACCACTTGTTCTTGCCCTACAGTTTCCAATTTAGATCACTAAGATGGTTAGTAATATCAACTAAAAATGCTAAATCAAACAGCCAACAGTTATCACATAAAAGGGCTCTTCCTTCAGGCAGCTCATTTTTCTCTTCTAGACAATTGTGTTCATTTTTTCTATATGAGAAAAATGAGCTGTCTGAGTAGACAGCCCTTTCGAGTGCGCCTCACAATGAACAACGAGATCGCCATATTCCAAATCTAACATTTTCCAATATTCTTTGAATTCTCTTCTGTTTAATCCTCTTGCTCTAATTTTATTCCATTTCACAACCGGTAACATAATATGCAGCAAATGTAATGTTTTTCCATACAGTGACTCTTGGTGTATAATGCAGTGATATTTTTGTAAGGAAAACAGAAAAGTTTTCAAACAAAGTTATAGTCCCAGTGGCTTTACCTATCATTGGCGGCGCTCCATCAGTACAAACACTGATGAGTTTACTAGAAGCTACTTCTAGTAAACTCATCGTAAGCAAATACCTAGAAGTATCCAGGTATTTGCTTACGCTTAGAATCGCCGAACTTTATATAGTTTCTATATTCGGCATGAAACTCTTTGAGTTTCTTATTCGGCTAAGAAACAATATGGGATGTAATATCCCTTTAACTTAAATAAGTTATGTCGCCGAATTGAAGCCTTTGGCTCTTCACATAATTAGTAATTTATTAGGACACCTCTTGGCAATTCTCATAGAAGGGATGTAAGTTCTGTTCGCTACAAACTTGGTATTATTAACTAGGTCTACCTACTCACTGATGAGAGGTGGACTCCTTGGGATAGGTTTTTCGCCTGTCGCTGAGTAGGGCCACCGCTGAGATTCTGGCTAGTGGTCGGGTGAGCCTACCACTGGGTAGAGCCAACGCTGAGAAGTTCTCGGTGACGGAGTGAGTCTGTCACTGAGTGGAACAACGCTGAGCTGGACAGTCTTTCGGTCACTATTGAGTGGTGTAGGGATCGTCTTAATTTTTAGAGAGGTCTTTACTTAAATACACTGCAATATTATTAACTATGTCTACCTGCTCACTGATGAGACCTCAATAAAGGTTGAAACCGGTCTGGCTAGTGACCTTCTCTCATAATGTAGAACAATAATACAGCTTCTAGGAGCTAAGTTCACATTATGGGTAAATATCAAAAATAGTGATCGGAGCTTGCTCCACCTTTGATATGAGTTGCCTCAGCTTGCACTACCTAAAGGGTCAGTTGCTGCAGTATCCGGGTATTTGCTTACGCTTGGAATCGCCGAACTTTATATAGTTTCTATATTCGGCATGAAACTCTTTGAGTTTCTTATTCTACTTGTAGAATTTTTTAGGCATGATTTTACTTTCTCAAATATGTGCAATCCTTCTGTTTTTCCATGAAGCGATTCAAGATCGGTAAGTTCTTCAAAAACGTTAAAATTATCAATTCCTCGTATAAAAATGCTTAACTGCGCTACATCACATATGTCAGTAGATTCGTCAAAAGCTAAAGAAAAGAAAGTATAAGTACTGACAAGGTCTTTCCGTTGCTCCGATACATCAAGAGAGAGATCTTCGGTGCGTCTCTTAACTGTTTGCTTTGACAGAGCAATTTTGTCTATTTTGGATATTTTTATCACCATCTGCCGTCTTTTGGTCGAAGCCAAAGCAATTTCGTAGGGCACTTCTGTTATCGCCAAACCTTTCCTAACTTCTTTTAACAAACATATTTCGTCTTCTTTTGATTTCTTCATCCCATATTCTCTCCGTTACTCAAACCCAAGCACTAGCTTCAGTTTTCCTTCTATTTCAGTAGGATGCTATGGTGTTGGTGTTTTATAGTGTTCTATTAAGATCATGTCTTTTATTATGTGGGAAAGTGTTTTCACAAACAATGCACAATAGTTTTTCTGACGAATTCGCTATAAATAAAAACTTGCCGGTTTAGTTGGTCGAGTGGTTAACGTTTCCGCTCTCCAGCAAGAAGGTTGCGGGTTCGAATTGCACCGTGGGTATGGATGTTTGTGATTGCCTGTAAAAATACTAGTGGTGGTGGTTGGCGATGGTGTGGTTAGTTGTAGTTGGTGGATTGAATGGTGGAGATAGAGTTATAGAGTGGTTGCTCTCCCTCGATGAGTCTTGGACTCCCTGGAGGTGTCACGTTCACCTAATAATAATTATTGTTATTTTCTCCCTGTTCATTGAATTCATGCTTATCATCACCTTCTGTTATTCTTTAGCACTGTGATGGGTAACTGATTGTAAAAATAAGGCTTAATTTTCGAAAAAGTAGAAAACTGCAAATGTTCACAAAGGACGAACAAAGCACAACTCCGTAGCGCACGAGTATCATATGTAAACTGACTGACAAAAACCTGCGAAGCATCGCTATTGCTAACGTTTGGCATCCCAGGTTCAAACAAGTGAATGTGCAAAAGATGTGCACGAAACAATAAAATCGCTAAAAATAATTACTGCATTAACTTTTTTCCTACAAATCGTTTTTTGGTTAATACTTTTTGCCTAAATAAGCTTACTTTTTTATTATATATCACTGGGGTACAATGCGTCACCTCTGATCATCCAATGCGCCATAGGTTGGCCATCTCTGAGTTAGGCAATAATACAGGAATAATTTGGTACGCTGTCATCTTAGTGCACTAATATTTCGGCTTAGAGATACACATAAAGTTGTCAAGGCACTGATGAAATTCCCTGCACTGATTTGAAACGTTAATAGGTAGTAAGATTTAGTAGGCTGAATTCTTTATTTAAAGGAATCTAAAGAAAGAAAAAAAGCAAGTGCCGAGAAAGCAGAATGTCTGCAGTTCATAAGAGCCTATTTAGCTAATCAACTTTCTCAACTATTGAAGTAATTCATTAGCGAAATAGCCACTTACTTTCCTCTTAACTAACAAAAAATGAAAATAAAATAATTAATAGAAGTGACTTTTTTGCATATAGAATATATCACCCCATTTATTTTATTTTGTGATTTTTGTGCATTCGAGTATATGCAAATTCGATTAGATTCAGATTATATTCAATTAAATTAGATTACATTCCGATTCGATCATACGTGGAGGCATATTAGAGCCTCTGAATTTCAGTCGGGAACGCTTCCCTTTAGTTAGACAGACCTGAATTCAAATCCAGTTTATAAGACGAAGAATCGTTTTAGGAGATTTTCAACTGGAAGTGAGTTATCTGGTCTCACAAGTAGGAAGCATGATTTTTTCTCCAAGAAACTCGGGTTTAATCTTTCAAAAATATTTTTCGTAAAGTACGACGATGGTGTGCTGAGAAGTTGTGATAATCACCATGAAGGAATTTAGGCAGAACCATGTAACTTACACATTATTCTACACATTCCCCAGAAAGTGTTATACACTTGTAACAACGCTGCTGTATCATTTGCAATCCTCTCAGGGAAAAAAAAAGTATTTTCCTTGTTGCACAAACCAGTCATTTTGTTCTAGGCATGTATCAGAACTTTTCAGCCCCCCCTCCCCTTTAATTAGTGTAGTGCGGCTGTACAAGATAGATTTGATACAGAATAGAATAATGTGATGTGAAGTGCGAACGGCGATAAGCACCGAAGCTAGAATAATAATAATCGAATCTACTTTAAATAATATCTCATGTTCAAGCTATGCCGACCTATATAGGTGTTTGTAGCATTTTAATTTCTGTCCCTCCTTTAGGGAAGGAGAGAAATTAAAATGAAAAACCATCTCTCATTTTTGTACAATTGTACAGAAATTCTAAGGGAAAAGGCAGAACTAACTTAACTACAATATTCTAAATTTCGTAAAAATGGGTTGGACGATGCATACTGTGGGAGGGTCTGGAGAGAAGGATTTTTTTCACCCCATTAACTAGATTCGATGAGTCACATTTTTAACTGTTCCTAGAGAATAATTCTGTTAAACATAAGTGGCATATCAATACTATTCGACATGGCACCAAGTTACTGCAGATCAAAGATCAAATTTTGACTTTAATTATTCATATAATCAGAATAAATACAAATGAGTTACTATTGCCCATTAAAAGTATACCTGGTTTCGAATCGAAGTTAATTCAATCAACATTTTGTATTATTAAGTAAAAATGAATAGGGAAATAATAATAAACGTATCAATTAAAAATTAAAAAAAAAACAGGAAATTTCAATCCTATGTATAAATTTCAAGCGTTTTCCCTGAATAAAGGTAATTCTCTCTCCTCCAAGATCATTTTACCTGCCTGCCTGCGTACGCCGCTGAAATGAAATGCGCACTTACTCTTTGCGATTGAAAAAATGAATAAATAAACAAAAATAAATTAATTAATTAAATAAAATCTCCAAAGAACTTGCAAGCGTTTAAGTTATCTTTAAATATAACCATGCATAATCTGAAAGAGAAAAAAAAAGTCCTATAACAAGACAGCTACACATTACAACTTACCTCATAAAACCTCTTTCTCTGCTTCTTTCACTGGTACATATTAAAAAAAACCATGCCCAAATTATAGCATATACTATTGATGCAACTGGGGCAAATATCGAGTATGAGCATACACCATCTGAACCCCAAGTTTTGTTAGCTGACTGATTACTTTTAAAATAAAATGTATCGTTATCCTCTCCAATTTCAATAGTAGCAAATAATGGACAATTGCCTTCAAATTTTCTTACATTGTAGGAAAACGTAACGCAACTACCCAGTGAACCAAAAAGTGCAATTAAGTAAGAAAATACATGTGCAATACGCCATTTTTTTTCCGAAGAGCTATTGAATAATTTTGTATGAAGATTTAGCTGATTCGATTTAGGCATAGTAATTGATCTAGTGGAAGAGCACGGAGTAGTTTGCGCGCCTTGTTGGAACACTGTAACAATAACAACACAAGCTTACTTCTTGGTGTTTACATATCCATTTGCACGTGTTAATGTTGCCTTGGTAACGTATGTATCGCCATCTGGTGAACGAAGTAAAAAACACAACGAAACATTCTCAACAATGCGTCTTGACACAAACAAAAAAATCAGCAGTCTTCCTGATTAAAAAAAAAAAAAAAAAATCCAAATTTATACTAAAACACTGTGACGTTTCTCAATTTCGTTATCGTTTTTTTTTTATAATGTATTTTTACAATTTTTTATAATGTCGTAATTTTCATATGGATGGAAAATTACGACATTTGTATGATAAAAACAAAAATAAATCTGCTAATTCCTTTTCATTCCCCAAAGAGAGTAAGCGGCATTCTTTTTAGCTTTAATTTTTTGCAAATCGTTGTGAGCCTCGTGACCCTAATCCCAACAAACCCCCACCAAATTCTAAATATTAATTTCTATATACTCTTGTACGCAGTAGCTCACTCAGGATTTAATTTTAGGGATAGCCCGAGTTGAGTAGATTTGAGAATACACACTAGACAACAAATATGACATATGACTGAGCATATTTCCATAAGTAGTATGGAAATCAGTGGCGGCTCGCGGCTCGTATACACTGCAAGTACAGTGTATACGTGTTTGGATAAAATATCAAAATTATGGTAAAAATTAAAAAAAAATAAACATGGAAAAATATTGTTTATTATCGATAAAATTGTACAGTTTGGTATAATTCAAAACTACTTAAAAGTAAAATATGTTCTCCTTGTTTTGTTTCATGAAAAAAAATAATTGTTTATTATCGATAAAATTATACAATTTAGTATAATTCAAAATTACTGAAAATTAAAATCCATTATCATAACCTCAATAATGTTCTAAAATAAAAACTATAACAAATGTTATGTCTTTAATTGTAATGTCCAAATATTTAAAGAGACGGAGTAAACACAATAAGCACTACGGAACACTCTACTACTGGCGCAAACTGCATATAAACGACAGTGGAACTGCTCGACGGACAGTGCCGCATTACGCTAATAGCTTCCATCTCACTATCGTGCATATGCTTGCGCGCGTAGCAATATGACACTGTGGTAAACACAGTGCTGCTGGCGTCCTTCGCCCTCCTAAGTGCTACAAGATGGATTATTATTATTTTTTTATACAAAATAAGAGAATTGTATAGGATTGTTGATGATAAAATTAAATATTACAAGGAAATATAAATAAATTAATAAATATATTTATATATCGAGAAATATTGGGGGTGCTGCAGTTCCATAGTACCTATGCACGAGCCGCCCCTGATAGAAATAGAAGACACAACATAAATATAAAAAAAAATAGAATTTTAAATAGGAAAAGATTTTTGGAAACTTTTCTAGTGTTTTTTTTTTTCTTCTTTTTCTTTGGGGGGAAAAGGGAAATATCCCCCTCTGGGTGCGCCACTGCTTGAACCTACATGAATATGTGTATGTGTGGGAGGGATTCTCCTGTGGATTTTATATTAAAAATTTCCGAGTTCCTTCAAAGGAAAAAAAAAGAGAAAAGAAATCCAACTTCTCACTACCAAAAATCGGCTAATTCTGGAATCAATTTCAAAAAAAAAAAAAAAAGTCCAGAAAAAAGTTGCCCTACTAGAATGAATCTTCATGATTTCTTTCTTGACTTTCTTCTATCTTTAAAAATAAACTCAAGTTTTTAATCCTGCAATTCAGTCAAATCGGCCATAGAGCACACTCGATCGGATTAAGAACATCGCCTCTTATATCTAGTACATCGCGGGAATGTACTTATGTACTCAGCCTTAGTAATGATGATAACTGAGTTCTGGCTTCTTACTGATTTCAAAAAGTTACCTGCAACACAGTGACACAAACTCCTTTTAGATTATGAAAAAGTTAGAAGAAAAGAAAAACAAGGCCTATTCAAATGGAATGGAATTGACCTTCTATATCCGAAATTGCACCAGTTGTTGTTGGCTTTTATTTCATAAATTAAATAAAAAATTGCCATTTGGAAATTATTATATTAGAGAAAGTGGCAATTGAACTTTAGACTGAGTTTGACAATAGCGCTTAAAAATGCAGATGATATGGAACCAGTAGATAAAATTAAGCATCATCGTTACTTCAAAAATTCAGATATGTTCTGATTGTCACTCTCTTTAATAAAAAGATTTCTGGTTAATAATTATTTCATTAGCGAGATTTAGCTTACTGAAACACTTTCTTAATTAAAATAAATCTGCTAATACCTTTTTATTCCCTATAGTGAGCAGATAAAGCCATGTTAGCCCTGGCTAACTTCTTTTTTTTTTTTTGAGACTGAAGGGCAGTCATTCTCCACTTTTAGCCAATCATAGATAGTTGGCGAAAGACTGTCACAGATTTTTGAATAAACTGAACACACAGTATGGAAGATAAGTGCCGCCATCTCGTGATCCCTAATCGTAAAGCAATATACGATTGTCTGAAATAGTGTGGGTTCTCTGGTCAGTTTTCTTAAGTTGCAGGTTTAAAATGCGAATTTCTAGGGGGAAAACCCTATTTGTCTATTCAAGAGATTGATTCTAACTCAGGAACCGTTCAAAGAAAGGGATAGAAAAAGTTCCTCATTTTGATAACTATAACCGAACATACGATGTTGTTTCTTTAGCAAGCCAAGTGCTATTGTGCAAAACGCACTTGCAAAGATAGGAACTTTTTCTAAGCTTTTCTTTGATCTGTTTCCGAGTCACTCAATCTCTGGCATTAGTGTGAAGTTTTTGCCAGGAACTGGGTTTAGAAATGGGTTGACAGTGAATCTCTGCTTTGCAATGAACAGCATGGGTTTACTAAGGGAAGGTTATGTTTTAGCAACTTGCTCACATTCTTTAATAATGTTATCATTGAACTAGATAAGGGGAATGGACACATCATGATATTTTTTTATTTTGCTAAGGCTTTTGACAGAATATAGCATGGAAGACTTGCATAAATTGAAGAATATGGGTTTGGATTATAAAATATTAGCGTGGGTAAGACGATTTCTGACTAACGGTATCAAGAAGTGGTATATGGGATACGAGTATGCAAGATTTAAGGTAACCAGTGATATACCACAAGCAGTGCAGTAACGAGGGTATGAAGCGCCTGTGGCAAGTGCCTAACTCACGCCCCCTCTAACCCAAAAATGACAAACATTTTGAAAAATTTAAATGTAACAAATTAAATTTTACTAAATGCAATATGTCAAATACTTACTATTAACCCCATCAAAATGAGTTGCAGTGTGTTGCAGAATTTGTGTGTCTAAAGCGGCGTATTACCGAAATTTAAAAATACAGTATAAAATAGCGGACTATTATATCTATTTATTTATTTTTATTTTTTACATTTTGTGCTCCAAACCTAGTTGCGCCCGTGGCGGGGTCTCTTTCGCCACGCCCTCGAATGGCACTGACCACAAGGATCAATCCTTGGTCCACTGTTATTCAATCTCCACATAATGATATTGGGGAGGATTTGACAACCAACATACAGCTATTTGCTGATGATGCAAAGATAGGTGGGGTAATCAGGAATGCAGCTTATATGCAATATTGCAAAATGATTTAAATAGGCTGCAATTGTGGACATAGGAAAATGAGTGCCAGTTCTGTCAATAAATGTAAAGTCATTCAGTTTGGCGTGATTAGTTATCCAATGTCATATTATATTTGTGGGTTTATGCTAGAAGAAACTGATCAAGCTGGTGATCTTGGAGTATTATTAGATAGGAAGTTGAAGTTTAGGGGAAGTGTAGCAAAGATGGCAAATACAAATCAAAAGAAATGAACTTTGACGTGTAAAGATAAGAATGTCATTTTTCCTCTTTACTAGGCCTTGATGAGACCTCACATGTTTTATTGTGCACAGGTCTGGTCTCCTGGTTTCCATTGTAATTTTAAGACAGTGGAGAGAGTGCAAAGGAGAGTTAAAAATAATATCAAGATTGTGAAATACTGATTATGAAGACAGATTGAGAATTTGCAGACTGCAGACACTAACAAATAGGGAAAAGAGGGGTGGTATGATTGAGATAAACTTCTGAAAGGGTTATACAGGATTTCAAAAAAAATCAACTAACGCCTTTTTATTCCCTAATAGGGAGTAGGTGAGGCCTTTATACCCTATCTAGCTTATGGAGACTGAGTGGGCAGTTCAATCTCCACCGGTAGCCAATCAGAGATAGCTGGCCGATGTCTATCACTAATTATAGCAGCCGCCGATGAAGAGGCTGGCAAACAGGTGCTGCCATCTCTTGGTACCTAACCCTAACAAGATATGTCACTGTCTGAAATAATGTGGGTACTACGGTCGATTTTCTTGAGTTTACGGGACGAAAAACCCGAGTTTCCGGGAGGAAAAACCCGCTTGCCTGTGCCAGAGATCGACTAACTCGGGAACCGGTCGAAGATAGGCTTAGAAAAAGTTCCTCCAGTCAGCGACTAGACTAGAACCTATGTCTAACTTCAAGCGGCCAAGTGCAGAGGATGCGAGCGCCACTTCCACTGAGCTATGCAGGCTTTTACAGGATTTCAGCTGATTGAATTTTTTTTATTTTATGCAGGGTGGGAAAGGAGAAGAGGGCTTTCTTAGAAGCTAAGAATGAATGCTGCTAAGGAGGGGTGATCTAGATTTTTCTCTCATAGAGTGGTACATGATTGGAATGGATTGTCATTGGATGTTAAGTGTGCAAGCAGTGTTGAATCATCAACACTGTATGGTAGCTGGTGTGGGTAGTATGTGGCCTCCCTCAATGAGTCCTGACTTCCTGGAGGTCTCCGTTTAATAATAATATAAGACAAATCAGTTAATGCCTTTTATTCCCTTATAGGGAGTAGGCGAGGCCTTTATAAGTTATCTAGCTTTTGGAGACTGAGTGAGCAGACAGTAACATATCCTAACAGGAAATGTTATTATCTGAAATAATGTTGGTACTACGGTCGAGTTTCTTGAATTTACGAGACGAAAAACCCGAGTTTCCGAGAGAAAAAACCCACTTGTTCGTGCCAAAGATCGACTAACTCAGGAAACGGTTGAAGATAGGCTTAGTAAACGTTCCTTCAGTCGGCGACTAGACTTGAACCTAAGTCCAACTTCGAGCGACCAAGTGCAGAGGACGCAAGTGCCACTTCTACTGCACTACATAGGTCAATAATAATAATAATAATAATAATAATAATAATAATAATAATAATAATAATAATAATTTGAGTTTTTCGTCCCATAAAATCAAGAAAATCGACCGCATAAAACAGACTATTTCAGACAATAATCGATGGGCCATCAACCGAGTAATGACAGATCTTTCCTTCCTCTCTCACTTTTTCCTTCACCAGATGATATTTAAAATTAGTGATAGTCTTGTGCCAGCTATTTCTGATAGGTTATAATGAAAACTAAATTACCCTCAATCTATAAAAATTTAAATAGGAGTAATACAGCCCTGCCTACTCCGTATGAAGATAAAGGGCGTTAGCAGATTTATTTCTTTATTTATATAGTGTTAGTACCTGCGATATAGTGACAGTTGTCTGCCATCCTCTCCTCTCCTCCCCATATGCTTACAAAATCATTCATAATCTTGAGCTAACTGTCAGTGGTTGGTATGGGTGGATATCAGTTGTCCACTGATCAACAAAAAATTGTTAGCTGGTCTCACTCTCTTATGAAGTATAAGGCATCAGAGGATCTGCTATTTATTTTACTATAAATAATATATATAGCCTATTTTGTTGCAACAACTTTGAGTGGCTAGTTCATTAGACATACCTACCTAATGGATTTGGAGAGTATTCAAAAACATCCTCAAATTGTTGAATTATCCTCAACATTAGAGTGATGTGGAATTAGATTGAGATTTGGTCAGTCAAAGTATCAGACCATTAAGATGAAGTTACTCCCATGTTCCATAACCTGGACGGTATGTCCCCAGTTGCATGAAGCCATATATTGTTCAAGTGCTCATCACTTGCATGATAAATGACCTACATAAATAATTATTCTTGTCAGTGAGTTAGTCTATCTCTAGCAAGAGCAAGAGGGTTTTTCCTCCCGGAAACTCGGGTTTTTCGTCCCGTAAATTCAAGAAAATCGACCGTAGAACCCACATTATTTCAGACATTAAATATATTGTGTTAGGGTTAGGGACCACGAGATGGCGGCATTTATTGAGCCGTCTCTCTCTCTCTTCACTGATTGCTGCTTAATTAGTGATAATCTTCGGCCAGCTATCTCTGATTGGCTGCCAGTGGAGATTGAACTGCGCACTCAGTCTCCAAAAGTTAGATAGGGCTAAACTCGCCTGCTCCCTATACATGAATAAAAAGGCATTAGCAGATTTTTTTTTTGTCGGTAATAATTTTTAGTTATACCTAACATTCAATCATTGTCCTTTTGGTATCAACGAACCCAAGGATTCCATAAAATCCTGGAGCTGTAGATTGCAGCCCTACAGCCTCAGAATTTTAGAGACCCTCATTACTTTTGTCTTATAATTTTTCACCTTCATAAATTTCAAGTTTTATTTTATTTATTTTTTTCATAATTTTTGGATTTATAAAATTTGATGTTTAGGTAAAATCAGGAGGTCTCAAAATATAATTATCTACAACAACAACTTCACTGTAAGGATTTTCTCTGGCCTGCGTATGTGTTTCCTTTATTTATTTTGAATTAAAATTTGAAAGCTCTCTCTCTCTCTCTTCCCGTCATATCAACATAAAAACCAGCGTTTAGCATCAAGAACTAGCTAATCTACCCTCTTATTGTTTATGCTGCCATCTACGGTGCCTGTCAGTAGTTTTATTAACGATTATTTAAGCATATCCAGTCCTCTTGCGTATTGCAAGTTAGTGTTTGTTCTATCCCTTTTCGTAGTGGTTTCGTCATGTTTCTACCTCTACCAATAGCTCCTGTAATAGTGAGAGCATGTGCAAAAGCAAAATACATCTTTCTGCGTACTGCACACCGCTTTAGTAGCACATGGAGAAGATAAGCTTAATTTGAAGAAAAGTAGTCTCATACTGATTTCTAGCCTAGGACCACACAAAATGCACACCAAGCGCTCGCTAGAATGCTTCGTATTGTTGCTATCATGAATAAAGGGACTATAGCTTCTGTAGATATCATGTGACCTATGTCCAGAACTCGACAAACACGCTCTCCCACTCGTCCTTGACGAGTAGCTGCAGATTAAAGAAACTATGCTTTAAAAAAAAAAAAAAAACTTTCTACACAGGACCACGCCAACCCGAAGGTGTAAGGACTGTGCCGCACCTGGCGACATTTTATGTAGCTAATATCTAATTTGGATTATACAATGCAGTATTAGGGGCGGCTGATAAAAGTTTACATTCGAGCAGCAAATACCCTTGGCGTGCCCCTGTTTCTACATAATTTTTGTATTTATTTTAAGAAAGGACAGAAGAATATGCCTAATATAATCCTATTCTAGTAAACAATTAATGTGACAAATTAATTTTCCAAAAAAAAAAAAAAAAAGGTTGTTGTTTTAATGTCCCCCTTCCCTATTTTTATTATTTATTGCTTTCTCTTTCTTGGAAATGATTACAACATTTCAATGTTTTTCAAACAGCGATACCGCATCATTAATCACTTGATATAACTCCTATTGATTTATTATTATTACATCAAACCACCAATGATTTCAAGGACTCATCGCTGGAGGCCACTGAAATCCACTACATTCAACTATTCACCATCTTTCCTCTTTAATTCTGCAACCACACACACACACACACAGCACAACCACCAATAGTGTTTATATCTGTAAATTGTGCCTACATGTGGGACGAGTTTCCGGGAGAAAACACTGTACTGCCTCTACTTCACTGATTTCTTGAGACATTAAAAAAAAAAATGTCGATCCTTCCTATGTCATTCTGTCTTCAGTAACTTCTTTTCTGTCGCACCTTCTTTTCACCCTTCTTAAAGTGTATTTAGCATGCTTTGAGGAATGAAAAGAGGATGCGAGAGAAAAGAGATCACTAGAGAAAGCTATAATGCCATTAACATAAATCTACATAAGACAACTCCAGTAATTATTAATTTATTCCCCAAAAGGAACTAAAAGAGCTCCTTGAGCCCTAATTAACTTTTTGAAGAATATCTAGTAATCATTCTCAATCCTTCAAGAATTTATTAATAATAAGACCTATAATGAAGAACTATGAATAAACCAATCTTTTCAGCAGAGAACTGAAGAGCAGACAACTGTCACTGTCCCATGGCCCTTTAACTCGAGAACCAGTCAAAGAAAAGCTTAAAAAATGTCCCGTCGCGATCAGAATCGTAGTTTTTAGTGGATTTTTTATATTTAGTGCACTTGCTAATTTTCTTAAATTGGAGCTAAAACCCCGTCAGAACAAAGTAACAAAAGAACAAATTAACCACTGAGCAAAAGCGTTACAACACTGTTATTGATGTGTGAGGATAACTTGACATTTGAAATATGCTTATTAATTATAAGATGATTGGCCAAGGAATTATAAAAATTGTCGAGAATGTTTAAAGAAACTCGGAAAGATAAGAAAAATTAGAAAGGGTACAGTGATTCACTCATGAAATTGGCACTTGTTGATGGAGTTACATTTTCAACTTTCGCTCCTAGCTTCCTGGGAGTGAACATTAAAGGCATGGTGACAAATGTAATAAACTGAAAAGTTTATTGCATTATTAAGATGACACTTAATGCAGAGTCAGGAAAATTGCATCATCATGGGTGGAACGGTGAGAATGTGAGTGTAAGTTTAGCTATGGAATGCAAACGTGGCAATACAAATGTAACTAAGCATGGTTATGAATCTGGCAAAGGGGTGAAACTGTACGTTTAAGTTGTTCCGCTTTTTTGTGAGTGTGTCTGGGGTTGGAAAAAAGAAAGTTGCCTGTGATTCAAGGAACTGGATAGGAGAGTCATCTCTGCTTCATAGTATCTTATCACTTCATAATCTAGGAAGTAATCACTGAAGACTAAACTTCTTTAACTGTACTCCAGGATATTGACAAATCCAGAGACTCGGGAGTGTTTAAAGTTTAGGGGCACATAGAAAAAGTGGCTAAAGCAGCTCCTCAGATCACTTGGTTACTGAAGAATACTTTGACGAGCAGAGGCAGGCAACTTTCTTTTTTCCTTTCCTAGATACACTCAAAAAAAGCGGAACAACTTAAACGTACAATTTCACCCCTTTGCCAGATTCGTAACCATGCTCAGTGGCATTTATATTGTCGCATTTGCATTCCATAGCTAAACTTACACTCACATTCTCACCGTTCCACCCATGATGATGCAGTTTTCCTGACTCTGCATTAGGTCTCATTTTAATAATGTAATAAACTTTTCAATTTAATACATTTGTCACCATGTCTTTAATGTTCCTTCCCAGGAAGCTAGGAGCGAAAGTTAAAAATGTAACTCCATCAACAAGTGTAAATTTAATGAGTGAATCACTATACCTTATTTTTTCCCTTACATTACATATTGTTATCATACTTTCTTTCATCTTCCTTTTCTCATTTTTCTTATCCTTTCGAGTTTCTTTAAACGTTCTCGACAAATTTTATCATTCTTTGGCCAATCATCTTATACTTAATAGGCATATTTCAAATGTCAAGTTATCCTCACTTATATCAATAACGGTGTTGTAACGCGTTCAATGGTTAATTAATTTTTTTTGTTACTTTGTTCTGACAGGGTTTTGGCTCCAATTTAAGAAAATTAGCAAGTGCACTAAATATAGTAACTAAAGACCAGTGCACTAAATATAGTAAATATAGTTCCTCTTTATTGAGTTTTCATTTTGCAATAGGGAAAAAATTCCACTTTTAAAGTCAGGAACTATCTGTATTTTAATTCCCCACTTTTGCAGGTGTTTTTTTCTTACAGTGACCCAGAGAAGTTTCAACCTTCTCCAACCAATCTAAATTCTAGATATTTTAGATGGTCTAGAAATGAGAATACATATCAAGAATATCTAAATTTTAGATACGAAAAAGCCAAGAAGCAATTGATTACATCTATACACAAACGCAAGGAGCATCAGGAACAAAGAAATTTAATTTGTTGCATTGACAATTATATTTGGGCCTAAGATTATTGGCATTGGGAAAAGTGGCTCTCAGAATCAGGTGTAGTAACTAGAATCGAATGTTTAGTGTTCAGTACTTTTAGGAAGTACAAAAGAGATGAGAGAGAGAAGAGGTATACTGCCACTGACATCTGAAGATTCAAGACAAGTTAGAGTAAACGCTCATATAAACAATACTAGTAATAATGTTCCATGTAGCAATGAGTCTGAGGCTATCGAACTCAAGACTTACAGGATGAAATATATGGTGGGTGTTGTTACAGATCGGGGAACAAAGAAATGCATTGCCAAAATACCCTAATGAGTACTGAGTAACTTAACTTATCCAAACATTCCGTGGATAGCAGAGAAATCTCGTGATAAGAATGAAGGAAAATTAAGTGAGCTGTTGCAAGACAACTTTTTCAAGCAGCATGCAAAAGAATGAACTCAAGGTCAAAAAGTGTTAGATATAATAGTCAGGATGGGTCTAAAACATTGTTGCCAACATCATGCCATACTGTCATTGGAATTAGCTAACTATGTATGATCGAATTAGTCAGATTACATGCTGAACGACACAGCTATGATAAACTCAGAAGAATACTATCTTCAGTACATGGTATGTTACTGAATGGGAAGAATATCAGCAATGTATGGGAGCTTTAAAAAGGTGTTTAATGAATGTATCCTTACAGTTCGAAGAACAAAGGTGGAATGAAATGGATGCACAACCATATTAAGCAATAAATCTATAAGAGCATGATGATATGGAAGAAAATTGTGAATTTGAGTAAAAGGTTACAGAAGACTAAATCAGAGTATGAAAAGAGAGTGGCTGTGAAGGCAAAAGGCAATTCAAAAGAAGAATAACTATTGAATGCGGATATGAGTGCTCACTTCCCTGAGATATATCAACCTGGCATAAGTAACATAGTGCTACCACTACACTGGATGAAGAAACAGATGCATGAAAATGAGGTTTAAAAGTTGTTGGTTGACTTGATAAGAATGTGGCCATAACGGACAAATGGGATATCTGTATTGATAAAGAAATGTTCAGCCAAACTGATTACACCCTTGGTATGTCTCAGCTCAGGAAAGATTTCACAGGAATGGAAAGAATGTACAATAGTTTCATTGAACAAGAGTGCTGCAAAAACTAGTTTGCTTAACTATGGACATATCAGTCTCTCTGGAGTGGCAATGATATGTCAGCTTGTCTGTCAACCCATTTATGCAGGTGAGATAAGACCTCACATACAGAAACGGATTGACAGACAAGTTGTTTTCGAAGGACAGCATGGTTTACATAAATGGAGGTCATGTTTTAGCAATTCGCTCATATTTTATAATAATGTTGTGACTGAGTTGGTTATAGGAAATGGATACACTGTGATACTATTGGACTTTGCAAAAGTATGTAAAATGTAGTTCATAAACCAGTATGGAATTGGAATATAAACTATTGACTTGGATAAGTTGCTGGCTGAGGGACAGGTATCAGAAAGTAGTTTATGGAAGAGGGGAAATCAGACAGATTTCCCCTCTTCCATATACATCCCTAGCACAATGTGCTAGGGATCTTAGAGTTATAGTGGATAGGAATTTGAAGTTTAAAAGACATACATATATCAAACACTGGAAATACCACTCAGAGGATAATTACAATGCTGAAACATCTGTAAAAATGACTAAACTGTATCAGACCTGCTTTCTCTTCATTTGGTTCACTTTTTTTAAACATTACTTTTTTTCTAATCCCCAACAAGGACCAACTTTTCAATGAAAAGTTGATCCTTGTTGGGGATCTAAATAGCAGAGTAGGAAATGATTGTGAGACATACGAAAATATTTTGGGAAAATTTGGAGAAAAGAGCAAAGCTAATAATAATGGCAAATATCTGTTGGATTTCTGCTCAGGACATAGACTGGTTATTACTAACACCATGTTCCAACATAAAAATGTGCACAAATTCACATGGAGAGAAGAGGCAAGGAATAAGAAAAGTCTCATTGACTATGTTATTGTTAATAGTGATGTTTTCTCCCTGGTGCAGGATATCAGAGTGTACAGAGGATTTGAAATTGGAAGTGATCACTATTTAGTCTTAAGCAGGATAAAATTGAATTTCATATTGAAAATAATAACATGTAAGAAAGTTTTAAAGCGAATAAAAGTTGAGCAGCTCTCAGATGTGAACTGTAGACTAAAATACACAAAGATTATTGAAGAAAAAATGAAAGAGTTTGAGAACAGGAATCAAACCTTGGAGATTCAGTGGCAAACTCTGAAGAAAACATTGATTCTGCCAGAGAGGCATGTGGTGAGGTTGTCTGCAAGGATAAAAAAATCAGAACTCCCTGGTGGACACAGGAAGTTAAAGAGGCAGTGAAGGAAAAGAAGAAAGTGTACATTATCCCCTCTGTTAATCATTATCTATATGGATCACATTATGAAGGAAAGTGGTATTAAACATGATATCAAAATTGAAGGTGTTAATGTCAGCTCTTTGCTTATGCAGACGATGTTATGCTTCTAAATAAATCCGCTACAAGATTCTGTGACTAAATTGAATAGCTGTTGTAATAGACATGGTATGAAGGTCAGCAATAAAAAGACAAATACAATGAAAATAGGCAGAATCATTGAAAAATGTCAACTGCATTGTGAATGGAGAACCTGTGGAACAAGTGAAACATTTCAGCTACTTAGGCACGATTTTTAGTGAAGATGGTAAATTAAATATAGAAATAGACAACAGAATCAGCAAAGCTGGTATGGTAGGAAGTCAATTGAATAAATTCAAATGGAATAAGAGAGAAATTAGTCGGAACACTAAATTAGCTGTATACAAGACAGTGTTCAAACCAGTTTTAACTTATGGATCTGAGAGCTGGCTCAGAAGTAAAACACTTGACCAAAGACTAGATACCGCAGATATGAGAGTCCTGAGAAAGATTATAGGCATGAACAGATGGCATCAATGGGAATATCATATTAAAAACGACGGATATTAGGAAAGAACTTGACATTGTCAACATCCAGGAATGTGTTAGCAGAGCTAATCTCAGGTGGTATGGTCACTTAAATAGAATGGGCGAAGAAAGATTAGCAAAACAAGTGTTCTCTGCCAGGTTGGCAGGAAAACGACCCAGAGGAAGATCAAGATATAGGTGGATTGATACAGTACAAAGTGCCTTAGACGATAGAAATATAAGATCTGATAATGTTGGAGTCTTGACAAGTAACAGACTGATTTGGAGGAAAATTATATATATAGGAAGTTAGTAATGATGTAATTTTTTTCATGTAGTACTATCATATCCTGTACACCCCTTGAGGGTACATGGCAGGAATTTGATAATGATTTTTTCTAATGACTTAGCTAAAACAGCTGACAACCAGTGGTAACTGGTTTAATGGAATAACCTCTAACAGTTGTTTCTGTCGAAATTTCCTTTCTTCTACCTCTTTCACAACTCCACCCTTGATTTTAATTTTATTGAGCTGTAATTCTCATAGGAGATGAAGCATAATAAGAAATATCTCAGTTCCAAATTTAGCTGCAGACTGTCAAAAGAATGTGACAACCTGTAGTGGTATGCAGGAAGTGATAACTACCTTACAACTTCTCTTTTGTTCATTCCATCTGGGATGAATTTTTAAGACGATCTTAGCAATATTCCAAGTTTAGCAGAAACAAGTCAAAGGATAGAACAGGTAGAGTGCAACTTGTGGATTATATATTACAAATTTAATTAATACAGTTGGTATGCGTGTCCATGATAACAATTATCCAAAGCCCCTAACGTGCACTTTTTTGTGTGTTGGAAAGAGATTGCAATTCACCCTCTTCTAATGGGCAAGATTTATTAATTGTGGTCTTTCACAGTCTGTTTCTTTAACTTTTGTATCACATTATATATTATTATATATATGCCAGTCTAGCTGGCCGAGTGGTTAGCGTATCTGCTCTCCAGTCAAAAGGCTGCAGGTTCAAATCCAAGCGTGGGCATGGATGTTTGTGATGTCTGTGGAAATACTAGTGGTGGTGGTCAACGGTAGATGGTTGGTGTAGTTGTGGTCAGTTGGTGGACTGAGTGGTGGAGACTGAGTTGTAGAGCAGGTACCCTCCCTCGATGAGTTGTTGGACTCCCTGGAGGTGTCAAATAATAATAATAATAAATATAATGTGATATCACATTAGGCAAGGTACATTTTTGGTTCCAACAGTTTGCTTGAGCACAAATCTTATGCTGCCTGATAATTGAACATATTTAAAGCTGCATTATAAGAAGCATTGTCCTACAACTTTTCATTAAATCATTCTAATGTTTTCTGCACATCAGGAATGTTTATTTTCATTTCTGTATTTGTCTAGCTCTCATATTTGACTCTATGGAGGTCAGGAAAAAAAAAAAAAGCATTGAATGCCAAATATTGTACTGACCATATCTTGGTTCATTTCTTTGTTATTCTCTTTCATTTTTCACTATTTTTATTTCAATAATTTCATGTCTATTAAAATCAAAATAACTTATTTCATTGAAAAATTTTATTAAAGAAAATATAAAAATAAATAGTGCTGTACAAGGACTCTGTTTGTACAATAATCTCTGTATCCAATATACATATACATATATACATTACATACACCTTACTCCTGAATTACATAAAAAAATCAGGTTTGCAATTTGTAACAATGAAACTTAGAATAAGCTTCATATTCACATTTTACATGTACAATTTTATATTTAAATTACACTGAGACTAGGAATAAACCTGCTAGAACTATACATATGATAATAAATATTACAGCAAAAAGGAAGAAGTAAAATTGGCATTTAATGACCCAACATAGCAGTTTTACTGAGTTCTTATTGATGAAGTAATGACATTTTACCAATAAGCATGATTATTTCAAGAACTATCAATCACAGTTTCCATTTGTGTTTCTTTTAACAATATTCCAGAGAATTACATAATCATCCCTGATTGACCACAGAATGAAATCAATATCATGTTCGCACCACGTATCAGCTTTCCACCTAGTCCTCCAAAATGTTGTACACAGGTGAGCAACTCCCTGAGTATACTGACCTAAATGATTCAAAATATGGCAAAAACCTGAGTATAACTTAGTCAGCAGCCTCAGTAGAGAAAATGTCTCTATAGAAATCTGAAAGTAACATCTGTCAACGAAACATCAGGCTTAACATATACGAAAGCAGTAACATAATATAGCAATTCATTACCAGCTGTTATGCTCTGCATAGGTGGTAATTTAAATGACAACCTGTTTAAAAGTATAATACACAAGTTACTATACTAAGAGCAATGGCAATAATAATAAAAAAAACACTTTCTCGGCAATTAACCAAGCACACCAAATTTTGAAATGCTACATTATAATTTTCTATGCTTAAGCTATAGTTATTCTCTAAATTGTAATTTACTAATGAAAGGATTATGGGAAGTATAATGAAAAACCACTTTACTATTTCAAGATATTTTCAAATTAGAAAGATTTAGATTCCGGAATCTTATTTCACAGAAGTGTGAGTAACTGTGATTTGAAAAGTTTCTAACTGAGCATATAAACTTATATATATATAACATGAAACCAAACATTATGCCATCTTGATAGCAATAGTGATAATTGATAAAACAATTAAAGCACATTCTGTATACAGATAGTCTTTTAGTGACTAACTCTCTGAAGTTCAGTGTATCTAGAAGTATATCAAATGATGCCCTTTGGAGATTTAGCTATGTAGATTATATATTGAGATGTCTAAATTTTAACAGTCCAATTTGTTAGTTTTTGAATGAGAAGTATCTATGAATATATAGTCTTCCCTGCTTTTCTCAGAAGTCGTGAAGTCTTTCAAAATAATTGTGAGCATGTAGAATACTGCATAAATCTGACTAAATATAGATTTTTCTCAAAAAGAAAAAAAATCCACTTTTTATACAGCTGAATCTCAATTATCTAAAAGTTTCTCATACTCCCTTTCTTTTATTCCATTTGTAATTCAGTAATACTTATATAAAGATATAGTAGGTATAAAATTAAAAAAAGACAAGTTGTTCAATAGTCAAAACAAGATAACTGGGAGGAGATATTAAAATATAGCCAGTATGGAATGTGATGAAATGACTTCTTTCCCAATGCATAATCCTCATCTTGGTACAATCTGTAAAAAATTATCCACCAAGATAATGAACATAGACTAGCAATTTGGAACTTAGCTGATCAAACAGATTCCACATTGCCTTAAAATAAAAATTACAATGCATCAACGAATTACCTACAGATGTTTTTTAACAGCTCTGGGACAGTAGTAAATTGGCAAGATTATTCAACAATGCTCTTTTGCCTATTTAATCAGAATTCTTATGTCATGTTATCAAGCTGACCTAGTTGTCTGAGTGGATAGCATCTCTCTAACTGAATAGGCTGTGAATTCAAATCTTAGTTGTTTTGCATGTTTGTGAATGTCTCTGGGTGGTAGATGAATTTGAATGCCTACTGTGAGACCACCACACTGCTTAGTGTAAGCCTGAAGGGGCTGGAAAAAGTTCCACATTTTGGTTTGTCCACAATAATAATGTAGTGCAGATTTATTATCTTTAAAAAAAAAAAGAAAAAAAGATAAAGATAAAAATTTGTTAGAGATGTTTCAAAGTAATCATGCTCTAACACACACCTTTCTAAAGAGTTAAAATTATGTGCCTGAATTGATTAGAAATTCTTTTTTTGCCTAACCTATTGTGATTATGTTATACATTAGATTTAAAATGGAAGAATATTTAAGTTTACTCTTCGTCCATTTCAAGCTTAAGGATAAATAAGTATGTATGTATTTTTTAAAATAAAATTCTTAATGAAGACTGAACAATTATATATTTATATGACTATCAAATTGGATCATAAATAATGGACTCAACCAAAGAAATATATAGAGACATATAGAGATTACATGCAAAGATAGTTTTTTTTCCCAGAAAATCACTAATTTAACCTGTTTGTTATACCTGAACTTTCTGAAATTGTGGTCACCAACCTTTCTAGTAACTCAATGTGTGTGTGTGTGTTTTGAAGATCTTAGCAGTATATGAGGAAAAGTAGTTTCAAATTGAAAAATATCACGTTCAAGATAACCTCTTAAAATGGTTCAGAAAAACTTCAGTACATACCATATTTTATATTTAGATAATAAGCTTAAAAACTTTCCAAGGACTGGGAGCAGATAATACATTTCCAAAGAATTAACAAACATAATCATGTAACTTATCATAAAAAAAGTCAACAATAGAATAAGTTTTTTTTTTTTTTTTTTTTTTAAGATAGTACTATACATTGCCTCTGATAGCAATCATTACAATACCAGGTTTCAAAATATTTTCTAAATCACTGTTCTTTAACAACGGTTTAATCAGGGACAGCTCATCAGAGGAAGCTTAGACACCAGTAGTTAAAATTAAAAATCATTAACTAACTTCAATATGATTAAAAAAAAACAGTATATAAGAAATTTAAAACTATTCATATTTTATTTTGAAATTATAATTTTTAATTAATATTTGAATTCAATGTTATAATCTCCTTTTCAAAACTTCAACAAATCAATTTTCTGTAACCTGAAATTTAATCTTTAAACTTCCAGCTGCAACTGATACAAATAAGTTTCTCCCTCTGTCTTATTGTAATTATATAATAAGTAGTCAATGACCACTTTCAAAATGTACTTTTAAATGTTATTTTATAATTATATATAATTTATTCTGTAACTAGGTGAGCAGAGCACATGGCATGCTAAAATATCACTATCAACTCAAATGCAAACTGTTTGGAAGTAGCAGCACCTGAAGCACAGAAACATTACATAACATCTGTCTGTTATCTCAAAACAAAACAATTATATACATATATATGCAATAAAATAGGATGTCAACCTCCTCTGCTACCAATGAGCCATCACTGTATCATATTTAAGCAAGATTTAAAAAGAATAAAAACAAAGCACAACAATTAAATATTTGATAGCTAAAACCAATAAATATCATAAAACTATACCATTTCTATGATGCTACAATTTCATGTTGGCTATTCATCAGTTTTAATCATTCACCTCTAATCAATATTAATGGTTAATAATGCATGTTTGTTTTAAAAAATATTTTAGTGTCTTATCTTCATAGTTATAGGGGAGAAAATTAATTTTGATGGGTCAAACGTGAAATTAATAAATTAGAAACATTTACTTCTAATGAAAAATAACAATCAGTCATACTTAATTTGTGTATATAAATTACACATATCTGTATGATTGTTATGTGCAAAGAAAATATCACAGAACAGTTCATGAAATTCCTTTCTTAAGGATACGCTGTTATATTTACAGTGTCAATTTATACAACCCGCAATTTTCTTTAATTCAATAAATTTAAATTTTATTATGAACCTTTTCATTCACTAAAGAACTGCCATCATCACTACTAAAATCACCTTCAGATGAAATCAAATCAGCTTCGGAAGAGAAAGTTGATCTCATATGCTGGGAATATTTTGAAACATCACTAAAATTTTCAACATTTGGAATGTGTTTGCTGGCATGTGCCTCATGCGAAGATTGAAAACTTTTTACTTCTGTATTAGGTACAGACAATTTCAGTCTTGAACGTGTAAACAATAATCGTATTCCATCTCCAGGAATCTGTTGAACGGTCCAAATATCACTGGTTTTCCTTAAATGATACATCTCTTCTTCTATAGTTTCACTGTACTTCAGGAGCAAATCCACTTCATTATCCTTCTGCTGTTCAGTTTCCAGTTGAAGCATCACCTGCCAAATTATAAAAGTACTTCAGTGGGAAGATTTAAAACAAGGATGTACTTATAATTTGTGTTTTAAAAGATACTCAAGATGTAAAAATACATATTAAAATGAAAATTATAAATATAACATGCATACTAGTCAATGTATAATGCAAATGTTTACCATAAGAAATAACTTCAGAACTGAATTAAGAAAAAAAAAATGGGGATTTGTTATTGTTTATGAATGAAGACTTAAAATATAAGAGCATGATACAAAATGAATTCCAATTTGGAGGAGGAATCTGAGATAGCATGGTACTTGACAATGGTTGCTACTGGCATTTCTATAGCATCTAATTAGTATGGCACTGAGATCCACTCAATAAACTACTATCCTATAGCCTACATTCTACCCTGTGCAAATGAGTTGTTAGCTTCCTCTCTGATTTCCTCACCAATGCAGAGCACCCCAGTGCTCTGTATTCTCACTAACTCTCTTCCTCCTGTAACATGCTCTCACCAGCTTCATATCCTATTCAGGGTACTGTTGATTACAGTACACCTGATTCCTCCTCTTCTTCATTTGACAAACTTTGCAATGCCCAATCATTAGGATCCTCAAGATCCTTCATAACCAATGTCCTAAACCCATTTCCTTGCTATTATTCATGGAAGGGTTAAGCTTGTGAACTTTGATGCTAACACTACTGACACCAGATGGACCTGTCTGGTTTCTCACAGGAAAGATCTTGTATCACTTTTCTTACTTTTGATAATACCTAGATCTCTAACCAAGATCATATTTTCCTTTTTTTGGGGCCCAACTTATACCTTTGGCCTTTGCTGGCGCAAAAACATCTTAACCATAATTTCTGCAGCCTCCATAAAAGTAGGTGTACTTTTCCCCACTTAAGGCCTCCGTAGCGCAATTGGAAGAACGACGGTACATTGCGCCCTTCGATTGGAATAGGCCTAAGTTCGATTCTCGTCGCGACGGGAGGAATCTTTATCTGGTCGATTTCAATCGATGGTGAGTTAGTCGATCTCATATGGCGGTAGCAGGGTTTTTTCTCCCGGAAACTCGGGTTTTTCATCCCGCATACATACAAATCGGCCCTTCAGAACACACGCAATTTACAGACAAAAATTACTAGTTGTGGTGGTGTTGGAGGTGGGCGGTAGATGGCGTTGATTCGTAGTAGAGGTAAGGTGTAGAGACAGTTGAAGATGTCCTCCCGCGATGAGTCTTCGGACTCCTTGGAGGTATCAGGAATAATAATAATAATAATAATAAGGCTATCTCACATCTGTCAACTATGGAATACTGCTCACACATATGAGGTGGTGTACCCGAAAGTTAATATTGCCTGATAACTCCTCTCTCTCTCTCTCTCTCACAGATTCATTCCAATCATCCAATGTCTATGAGACATTTGGTTTCTCCTATATGTATTTTTATCAGGTGTTCTGCTTAACTGGACATCAACAATCCTTCTCTTTTTTTCCCCAAGATCATAACAATAACAGCAGTTGCTAGTCAACATCCATTTATTGTTTATTCTTCTTCTTTTGTTTAATCTATCTTTGTTCTTTGGAACAACCTTCCTCACCCCGTTTTCTCAGATGATATACAATCTTCAGCTATTCAATAAACATGTCAAACAGATTCCATTTTTGTTTACTTCATATCCATACATAATACTAATGTACTGTAAGTCTTGAAGATGTTCATATGTGGATCAGAGTGTTACTGCAGTGGAAGAAGTTTATTATAAGCCATCCACTAACAGGAAGAGCAAAATACAGAAATCCCTCATTATCAATCAACACAATAGCTATATATTATTTGGCTTATATGACAAAACAGTCATCTCTGTGCTGGTCATTCTAATAATCAGCTGGTAGTGGCTGGTTGCTAACTCGCTGTTGGTAAAAGCAGTTACCCCCATAACTGGTTTGTCATATCAGCTGGATACTGTGTGGCTATTGAGTACATGGCTAACATACAATTTAATGTATTATTAATATGAGATTTTAAATATGGGAGATGTTAACTAGACAATGAAAGGATGATAATAAATTACAGTAAGCGACCGTTTATCCAACTGCATTTTCTCTGGTAAAGAATCTGTGATTTGTGTTTCTTGTAATTAAGTTTCCTGAGGAAAGAACATTTAAACTCAGTGAGACAGCAAGGATAACTGGAACAATATATGCTAAATACAGAAACAGAGCATAGTCCCATGGAAGTTTAGAAGTTTTATATTTTGAGAAAGACTAGATAAAGAACTGACTCTAATGAGCATTTGTTTGTGGGAATTTGTTGTGAAAAACAAAATGTTCACAGTCTAGTAGCTTGATTAAGTACTATATGGTAAACAAATCAATAATAGAATGAGTCAGTGCAAGAATGAATTTATCCACTAAAGATAAAAGAAATCATAAAGTATAATTTTCATTTAGAAGGCCTTGGATCTTTGTTTTACAGATATTAATTTAATTGTATTAATTGTGTATATAAATTTTAGTTTCATGGAATGTTTTTTTTATATTTTATTTGGTCTCAATTATTTCCTGGATTCTAAAAGGAATAGAGTTAAGAATCATTGCACCAACTGGATTGAACTCTTGTAAAATTTACTTAACATTTGGTGTAAAATTAGTTTCTCATCCAAAGAAATAAACAAATTGTTACAATCTTCATTACAGAGAGACTAACATATAATGGCACAGTCTTCTCGTTATAGAGATATAAAACAAATGCTGCAGCTGGTAAAAATTTTAACATATCTGTCACAGCTGACATGATTTTTAAACAGTGGCATATCATGAAAGCTCAGACTGAGAATAACATAAGAGAGCTTAGATATATTAACAGAGTAATGAGAATCTTTGAAGATAATATGGATTATTCTCGAGAATTTGAGTAATCAGTTAAAATGAATAATAATGTTACAGTAGAAGTCAAAACAAGCCACAAACTATCACAAAATATCTTTCTCTCTTACTAATGATGAAAGTGAAAAAGCACAGAGGAAGCCTTCTAACAAAGAAAAAAATTCACAAAATGTATAATGCAGATGAAGAATGTGCAGTCTTGAAGTGCCATTGATAATGAAGCATTTGTTGTATTTGATAATGCCTGTGCTGTAAGAATGCATATCAGACCAAAACTCTGCAAATTATTGATTTTCACAAGAGCTTTCTTTAATATTTATATACCGTTATATTTATATATAGCAGGAGAGCGAGGAGCAGGTTCTTTGCATGGAAAGTGGTTGGTGAGTGGAATGCATTGCCTGAGTGTGTTGTGAATGTAGACACATTGAATCAGTTTAAAGCACAGATGACTGAGAATTGTGTGCAATAGCGTTTACATCCCATGATGATTCTCTGACTCCATGGAGGTCAGATGTTAATAATAATAATAAAAAAAATAGTGATTCTGACTTTATCATAAGTGGTTTATGAGCTTCTATGGCAAGTATTTTTCATTCAGTTATGTTGTTTCTTTATTTATGACTTCTTTTATAAATAAAAAAACATCTAAATAAAATATTATTACCATTATTGTTAGTCAACTTAAATTCGTATATTTTCTTTGTACATCAAGTTTCAGATTTGGGAGATCGTGTTATGAAATTCTACTGCATTATCATCAATTTCCAGATATGTATCTCCAGTTTTCATATGACAATTTTTTCTCTCCAAATTAGTCTGATGCACTTCTACTTTCTTCAATTCTAACTGCTGATGTGCAATATAAATACAGACTATGCAATGCTCTACAGAGTCCCATGTACAACACATTACTGTAGCATTTTGAACATCTTTTCTCTTGGCAGCTTGTCTTATGCCTTTTCCAGATGTATAAAACTTAAATATACTCTTCTTACATTCCCATGAGTTCTCAACTATCTGTCTTAAAGTGAAAATCTCATCCTGACAACCTTTATATGTCCTGAATCCAGCTTATTCTTTTGCAAGTTTCCTTACCTTTCTTATCCTCATCTCTAGTAATTTTGCATAAATCTTACTTGAAACACTCATCTGCAATTCTCACATTGCTTTATTCTCCTTTTTTACAGATGGGAAGAATGAGAGTTCTACTCCAAATTCTGAATTAAGCAGTGAAGCCACTGTACTCATACCTCCAATAATAATTATTATTATTCCTAATACCTCCAAGGAGTCCGAAGACCCATCGCGGGAAGACACAACTGTCTCAACCACTACACTGAACCTCTACTACAAATCATCTCCATCAAGGGCATCTACCACCCACTTCCACCACCACAACTAGTATTTTTTGTCTGTAAATTGCGTGTATTCTGATGGGCTGATTTGTCTGTATGCAAGATGAAAAACCCAAGTTTCCAGGAGAAAAAACCCTGCTACCTCTGTATGAGATCGGCTAACTCACCTTCAATTGAAATCATCCAGATCAAGATTCCTCCTGTCGCAACAAGAATCAAACTGAGGCCTGTTCCAATCGAAGGGTGCAATGTATCATCGTTCTTCCAATTGTGCTACGGAGGTGCTTAATTGGGCATTTCTGGTCAAATATTATCCATTCCACCTGCCTTTGCATATTCCAGGTTTATATAATTATATACTTATATAATTTCTTGGTAATTACAAAGATTGCTAATCTATGTAATTACTTTCAAAGATTAGCAATCTTTGAAAGTAATTACTCCAGGCATTTAAAACACCTGTATTTTCATTTTCTACTGTAATATAATACTGTTACAAAAGTTGAGCCCCTCTCCAATCTAAATACTGCATTCATCCTCTACAATTGGAATGAAAAGCAACTGAATACACGCATATATGAAGTTTGAAAGTTATTACTGTTTTTGTTATTATGAAAAAAGTTATAGGTGTAAGAAGAGGAATAAAATGGAATCCTGTATCAGATGGGAGATCTAGGTTATGCAGATCACATTTTTGCAAAAATAAGAAGTATTGTATAGAACAGCTGAAGAAAGTTGCACTTAAATGTGAAGAGAACAAAAGTTCTTAAACTGAACAATAAATGGCATTAAGAAATTAAAACTGATCGACATGCAGGAAGAGGTTAGGAATTTTACATACTTGGGAGCTAATGTTTGATACCAAAGGTGGTACCAATTACAAAGATTGACAAAAGTGAATACTGCTTTCAGAAGACTGAATGATATATAGTAATCATTTAAATATAACATAATTATGAACAGAAATTATAGTGTGTTCACAATACATAAATATTTTATTTATTTATTTCTGTGGTGTGAATGAAACCCTGAAGAAAGGTTTAATTCTCACATGCTGCTATATTATGTATATAAAGGCAGTCTGTTTTTGAACAAAATGAGAAATACTTAAGTAAATCAAATTTTATATACACCTATTAGAGGATACCAGTTACTCATAGTCTTCTACATACCAATCTCGATTGTGGATATGTTTTCTCCCAAAGGTGAATTCCAAAAGTATTAGAAAAAACTGTGGAAAAAAACAATAAATTTCTTATCAGTGTAGCTTCAGAATTAAGTTAGTTTCAAGTGTCCAGCCAAACTTAGAAATTCCATTGGCATTCTAGATAATGTAAGGTCATATCCATTGATTTCAGGTTATGATTACCCCATCTATCTTTGCATCATCAGCAAATAGCTGTATGTTGCCTATCAAATCCTTTCATGTCATTAATGCATAGATTTAATAACAATGCACCAAAGACTGATCCTTGAGGCAATCACTGGTTACACTGAATCTTGCAGATTCACACACCCTATAAACCACTACATGATATATATCAGTCAAAAATCATCTTATCCATGCTAATATTTTATAATCCAAACATACATTCTCCAATTTATGCAAACATCTTCCATACTGTATTCTGTCACAAGCCTTAGCAAAATCCAAAAAGTATCATGGTGTATCCATTCCCCTTACCTAGTTCAATAGTAGCATTATTATATAATGTGAGCAAGTTGCTAAAACATGACGTTCCCTTAGTAAATAAACCCATGCTGTTCAATTTCCACAGGCTTTTCTTCTGATTTGACAAGCAACTCAATAATGATGATTCATTTCCACATGAACTTAAATCGCCAGCTGCTAAACAACTTTAAATCAATGCTAAACACAAATTATGGTTATTCATAAATTAAAGATACCAAAAAATTATATACTTGGTTTAATCCTATATCCAAGTGTAAGCAAACAAAGTTTGCACCTGAAGTATCTTCAGGACTGGGGCAACTCATGGTAAAGGTGGTATGACTTCATGTCACTTGCCTTAGTATCCCATAATGCAAAGCACATCTCCTTGCAGGTATGTATAATGCTATGCATTATGGGAAGGATCACTACCCAGATCGGTTTCGACCTTTATTGAAGTCTCATCAGTGGGAGCCAGAGGTAAGGTGATACTCAATAATGCATAGCATAATGAGACCCCAAGGCAAGTGATGTGAAGTCATACCACCTTTACCACAGTCCTGAAGATATTTCATCCGCAAACTTTGCTTGCTAACACATGGATAAAGGATTACACCAAGTACAGTCATATCCCAACTTACTTGAATCTGGAGTTACACGGTTTCTTACACGTACGTATTCCCCTCCCGCTTCACCACTAGTCGTATCTTTCCGGTGCTGGCCGAATTCGCCAGTGTCACACATGCTGTGAACAAGTACTGACATGTTTCGCGCAGTCTCCATTCATACGTGATTTTTATAGTCTACAAACCTTGCGATTGTTTAATGTTATGTTCTTGATAAAAATTTTATCACATAAAAAATAACAATGTTGTCCAAAAGAAGCAAGTCCAATTCTCCTACAGCTAGCAAGAAAAGAAAAACATTGACTTTGGAAACAAAACTCAATATTAATAAAGATTTTGAAGTCTGAATGAAAATTTGTGAGCTAGCAAAGAAGTTCGATCTACAGGAATCCACAGTAAGAACAATCATAAAAGAAAGGTTTACAGATTTTGGAGGACATAGATTCTAACGAGGAACAAATTGTAGCCACAAGGCAAGGAATAAAAAAATCATTAGCTTGCTATGAAGAAATTTGCGTGAAAGACATTATGCTGTCAGACAAATCTATTAGATTTTATGAAACCATAGACATCGAAATGACTATTTTTTTTTATGTACGAAAAACTACAATTATGATTATATTTCTTAAAAAATATAGGTGTTTTTGTAAACCTTTGGTCCCAATTAACTAATATTTTGTATAAATTAAGGGGATAAAAATCCCTTTTGTTTTTCAGCCAGTATGTGAAACTCTAAGATCGAAAACTACGAACTAAGCGTTTCATGCCGACGAACTATTGGCGAATCCAAGTGTAAGTGACCACTTGGTAGTACCACACCAAGGCAACTCGATGCTAATTTATCAACTTCGCCAGAAAAAAAAAAAGCTTTTTGGCTTTTCATCTTAGTTATAATATTTTGTATGTTTGTATATATAAATGACACGCAAATTTACACCCCGAGTTACGCAAATTCGACTTATGCGCTTTTTGTTGGTCCCACCTACCACGTAACTTCGGGGCATGACTGTATATAATTTCTTGGTATCTTGAATTTATAGTATAACCAAGTGAAAAAACTTTCAACTACTAACTACCTCTTACCCAGAGTATTATAATGATAATAAGGTGAGAAACCTTTGGCAACTCGTATATAAAAATATGATTTCCGCATTACTTCAATCTTGGTATCACCTCACCTCTGGGTCTGGCTCCCACTGATGAGACCTAAATAAAGGTCGAAACTGGTCTGGGTAGTGACCCTTCCCATAATGCATAGCATTATACATGTCTGCAAGGAGATGTGCTTTGCATTATGGGATACTAAGGCAAGTGACGTGAAGTCATACCCCCTTTACTACGAGTTGCCAAAGATACTTCAGGTGCAAACTTTGTTTGCTTACACTTGGATAAAGGATTAAACCAAGTATATAATTTCTTGGTATCTTTAATTTATAGTATAACTAAGTGAAAAAAATTTTAACAACTATGGTTATTTATTTCATATCTAAACACAACTGTCACAGTAGTAAGTAAGTGGTAACATTATTTACAACAAATTAGGATACATTACAAATGAGAACAGCTTAAATTTGGTAGGTGAATTATACAGGTAATAATAAGTAAAATATGAAGAAAAAGGAAACTATACATAAGTTATATACAAATAAATATGGTCAGATGTTCCTCCAGTATCTTGTGCAATCAACTGTTCTTCCTGTGCAGGACATAAGGTCCTCTTTTGTGCAAGGAGATTGAAGAAGGGGGCAAGAAAAAAGGTGTTCCATGGACTGCATTGTCCCACAATCCAGTCCATGTAATTGTAATACTACTGCGAATTTTCCTCACAATTGCTGTAAGTGTTGCTAGTTGCGAGAAGAGTTTTTCTAAATAAAATCTTGATTAAGAATTACCTACATTACTATGAAATAGACCTCACCAATGTCATCGACGATTTTGCTAACAGAAAAGCAAGAAAAATAACATTTTAGAATGTTGAAATTAAAGTTTTACTTCAAAAATAAACAGTGTTTTAATTTATTTCCCTTACATCGTTTTGACTTTCTGTAATACTTCTGGTGTGTATTGAGAGGGGAGGAAAACACAGGGACCGCCCCAGGCAGTAACAGCTCTAGCTACGCCACTGCCTCAACTTTCATTTTGGGTTAGATATATGGACGATATTTTTTGGTGTGGCCTCACAAATATTATTATTGTTGTTCCGGGAAACTCCAAGGAGTCGACAGACTCATCGAGGGAGGCCCTAACATCATGTCAAGAACAACTATTCAACATTCACACAGTATCTATCATACCTTGCCTTGAACTCATTCACGGTCGTAGCACCCAGAACAGACTCTGGAAGCTTATTCCACTCATTTACCACTCTCCAAGTAAAGAACCTAGCTCTAACACCCTTGTCAACCACGCTCTTGCCCAGCTTCCATGCATGGCCCCTAGTCCTCCCACCACCAGTCATATTATCAAAAATATCTTCTGGATCAATCTTATAAAAACCCTTCAGTAATTTGAATGTCTCAATCATATCACCCCTCCTTCGCCTATCGTCCAATTTCTGCAACCCACAAATCTTCAACCTATTCTCATAAGGTTCATTCCACAGACCTGCTATCATCTTGGTCACTCATCTCTGGACCCTCTCCACTTCCTCCCCATCACAAAGAAACCCTGGTGCCCATAGCTGGGCACAGAAGTCCAGATGGGGTCTTATCAAGGCTCGATACAGAGGAACAACAACTTGTTCATCTCTGCATGTTAAAGTATTTTTCAGAAGCCAAGTGATTTGGTGAGCTGTTTTAGTTACTTTTGCAATGTGCCCCCTAAACTTCAACTCCCTATCCACCAACACTCCCAAATCCCTGGCCTCATCAATCTCCTAGAGTATGATTCCACCAATGCGATATACTGCTGCTATTCTTTTCACCCCAAAGTGCATAACCTTACACTTTGCCACATTAAATTGACATCCATTTTTCCTAGCCCAGTCCTCCAAACTATCCAAATCATCCTGTAAAATTTTGACATCTTGTGCACTCACAATTGCTCTATCCAACTTTGCATCATCAGCAAACAAGTGAACACTTCCTCTCAGATCCTTTCCAATATCATTGATGAACAAATTGAAAAGCAGCGGTCCAAGAACAGAGCCCTGTGGCACTCCACTAGTCACAAGACGTCTTTTAGACTCCACTCCTGAATAAACCACTCTTTGATATCTCTCCTTCAACCACCCTCTTATCCATCTCACCAACCCTATATCTATAGCCATCTGCTCCAGTTTACTGATTAGGGTTCCATGTGATATCCTATGAAAGGCCTTGGCAAGGTCCAGTAGTATCACTGTAAACCCATTACCCCTATCCAGTTCAGCCGTCACTGTGTTATAAAACGTGAGCAAGTTACTGAGCATGATCTACCTTTCACAAAACCATGTTGTCCCCCATACAATATCCCATTTTCATCTATCCAATCCTGTATTCTTTTCTTGACTAATTTCTCTAAGACCTTGACAATGATTCCTGATATGCTAATCGGTCGGTAATTTACAACAGCAGTCTTGGAACCACCTTTATGCAGTGGAACTATTTTTCCCTCTTTCCACCCGCTCGGGACTAACCCAGACCCGAGACTCAAATTAAACAATATGGTCAAGGGTACTGACAATTCTTTAGCTGCTTCTCGTACAACACGAGCTGGTATACCATCCAATCCCACAGATGTATTGACATTGAGGTTATGGATTGACTACTCACCTCCACTTCATTAACCACAATTCCCGTATAATCTACTGGTTTATTCGTTTCTGCAATGTCACCACCTGGATGATATACTTTTGCAAAGTGCTCACTCAGTAACTCAACTGATTCAGTTACCTCCCTACCATCGGCATTCTTTAAAATCAATCTGCCATGTACATTTTTCCTTTTACTTGCTACATATCTAAAATACTGTTTAGGATTCCCTTTAGCCTGCATGGCCAATGTTCTTTCGTAATCCTTTTTTGCTTTTCTTACCACACTCGTCACCCTTCTGGCCTGCGCTTTATACCGTTCATGTGCCTGCCGGTCACCCTTCTCCTTAAATTCACTCCATAGTTGTTTCTTTTTTTGCAACTCAAGCTTAATGGTGTTATTCATCCATTTAACCCCTACTTGATTTATTATTCGGACTCTAGGTATACAGTCAGCCATTGCTTCATGCAAGCACTTCTTCACTACCTCCCATGCACTATCAACTTCTAGTCCTTGCAGTTGTACATGCCATGGCACTGAACCAATCAAACTCCTAAGCTTGTCATACTTTCCAGCCCGATAATTCCACATGTACCCTGTCTTAATTGAAAATTCTACACCTTTAGCCACCTCCCAAGTTAAGACCCTATGATCACTCTCACCGATTGGTGGCAATGTGGTCATATTTGTTACAGCCAAATCCTCAGATGTAATTACTAGGTCAAGCACTCTCTGACCCCTAGTATTTTCCATTACATGCTGTCGCAGATAGTTATCCCTTAATAACCGCATAAAATCCAGTTCCTTCCTCCCGTGTGTCCTCTCCTCACTCCAATCAATGCGACCATAGTTGAAATCTCCCATAATAATCACCCTCCTTCCACCCATTTCTTCTATTTGCTTGTGCATACTTTCACCACCATCTTTTCCATCACCTAGTCTATAGCAGCACCCAATTGTATATTTAGTTCTGCTAGCCACAATCTCACACCAAATGGCCTCAAATGTGCTCTTTTCTCTATCCTGCAATTCAACTTCTATTCTCCTTGGCTGGAGCTCATCAACTATCATCAACAATACTCCTCCCCCCATTTTATTCTCTCTGTCATTCCTGAACACACTATACCCATCACATTCAATCCCACTAGCTATATCATCTACAGTCAGCTATGTTTCACTAATACCTATAACCTGTGGTCTGGAAGTGCCAACCATGGCCAAAAACTCTTCCTTCTTGTTCCTAATACTCCTAGTATTAGTGTACATGAATTTAAGACCCCCATTAGCCCCAACCCTACCTTGATGCCTTATATTAACTATCCCACTCAGATTTGTTGTCCTTATTTGCTCTGGCATATTATATTCATTTTTACATTCAACTGCCTCCATAAGGACTGTATCTCTACTCCCCCCCCCCTAACAAATCTAGTTTCCCTGAATTTGCACATCCACTACATTCAGCAACACTTTCTCAAGTCTTCTTACACAGTAACCATTCAAATGCAAGCCATCCATCTTATATAGATCCTTTCGCCCATCAAACTCACTCCACACATCCACAAATTCCACACCACTCGTCATACATAACCCACGCATAAAGTCATTCGCAATTATAGCCATCCTTTTAAACATTTCACTGTCATACCGTGGCAAAAGACTAATCATTCTAACTCTCTTACTCTTTTCTTTTGCTACCTCAAACAATTCATTCAGGTCTTCTATCAATATAGATACCTTACCAACGTTTTTAGCTACCATAAATACTTTACATCCTTGTATCAAATTCACTATGGAAATTGAAACAGACAACAAATTATCGTTTTTAAACATTCATGTCATCCACTTACTATCAGGTAATTTATCAATATCCATTTATAGAAAACCTACTTTCAGTGGACATTACATTCTTCAACAATCTGCACATCATCCTTCTCAAAAGACAGGAATCCTGAAGTGTTTAATTTGATGAGAAATGACTGATTGTTCAACTCCCCATCATTTACAGAAAGAATTCTCAACTATCAAACAATATATGAAATTAAACGCTTCTCTGAAAGGATTACACAACATCTGCTTGACTCCTGCAAACCTAACCCAAACAACAAGGAATCAATAGGTCGAGTTCCAATCCCATACCTCTCCAGCATTTCAGAACCCATTTCAAGAATTCTGAAGAAATATGATTTAGTAGTAACTTTTATTCTTATTAATATCTCAACGTATTTCCTCCTCTTCTAAAGATAAATGCTCTCCTATGTCTCTTCCAGGTGTATACCAAGTTCCATGTGACTACCATCTTTCCTACTTCGGACAAACTGGACACTCAATAATAAAAAGAATAAAGAACATCAATCATGTATTTTCCACAAAAAATCCGATAAGCCTGGATTAGCTCAACATGGAATAGAAGCAGACCACAACATTCTTTGGTCTGAAATATCCCTTCTACATAGATGTAAGTACAAATTTGAACACCTACTTAAGGAGAGTGCTGAGGTCTTGCTTCACCACCCTAACTTGAATCGGAATGACCTTTCCCATATTTTTGATAAGGATCAAAAATATGGGAAAGTTTAATTCGAATAGCACATCATTTTTTTTTTTAATTTTTTATTACTAGTAAGACCAAGATGATTTTATAAAGACATGAGGTCTTAAGAAACGAACTAGATACTACATCTATCTGATGACCTGTTTAGTATGATATTATAAATCAAATATATATATGCAATTTATTTTACACTGTTATGATTAATCTTTTCTTCAGTGAAAGCATAACACTATTTGCAATTTAACATCAATTTAACAATTTAACAGCTTGTTCTATTTTGAATAAATCAATTGTTTACATTCTACATTGTAAAAATTGTTATTTAAGCCATTGATGATAGTCTGTTAATTTCAGACTGAAATATATGGCAGTATATTTAATAAATGATACTTTTATACCTTGTGTTTTTGTGTATATATTGTAAAGAACTGTGGCACAAGTTTCTTAAAAACAAGAGAATGGTTCATTTGGAATTCCCTGCTTTTGACATTCTCTGGCATAAGGTTTCCTTGCCCAATTTAGTAACATTCATCAGTCTCCAAACACTGATAACCACTCAGACCGCTTAACAATCCTTTCCATGAGACTCAACAACTTGTAATCCAGCTATCTAAACAGTTTATCTTCCTAGACGATGTCAATGTCCACAATTCCAACTGGCTTCCCTTTTCCAATGTCAATGACCAATCTGGACGAGAAGCAGAAATCTTTGCTATAGGTAATGACCTAACAAAAATCATACAACTATCCACTCAAATTCTTCATAACCCTTTTTAGTCTCCAAATACTTTGGAACTCTTTGACCAGTTCTCTTTCCAGATACACTGTAGTGGTCACCTCTCCTCTTGGCAACTCACACCACACAAACTTCAGCTTACAGCAGGTGCCTAACATCAAAAACTCCAGCTTCATACTCTGCCTATACTAAAGCATGCAGCAAATGCAAACAGTATGATTTAGATCTACTAAGTAGATCTAAATCAGATCAACAAAAATATATCAGAAAACTACTAAATGACTTGGACACTAAAAATGGCTTCTACTCCTGATGGCATATCTCCAATTGTTCTTAAATAGTTGCTCTCCAAAGCACCTATCTTGCATCATCTCTACAATTTATTATATTTAGATGAAACTCATCCCAGCCTATTCCATGAAAGGGAGACAGAAGTCTACAATCAAACTACTAACCAACTGCCATCACCTCTGTCCTCTCCAAAATAATGGAGAATGTAATTAATAGACAACTTCTTCATTACTTAGAGGCCCACCAAGTAATCAGCAATCACTAGTATGAATTTTGCCATTCAAGATTCACAGCTGACATTACAGCTTGCATCACCCACCACTGGACATGTGCAATGGAAAAGTTTGGAGAAAATGTGCTGTTACTCTTGACATTTCCAGAGATTTCGACTGTGTCTAGCATTGAGGCCAGCTAAACAAATTGCTGCTTAGGTCTACCTGGCATCCTCTGCATTTGGGTGGCCAACTTTCTTTCTTTCTGGTCATTCTCTGTGAGTAATGGCAAGTTTCACCACCTACGTAGGAGTGCATCAAGGCACTCATCACCTACTCTCTTTCTCTGCACATAAATGACCTACTGTCAATCATCACTACTCATATCCACAGTTTTGCATATGATAGCACTCTCCACTCATCTTACTCATTTGGCAAACCATGCAGTACTCTGACAACCCAAGCTACCTACCATCTTGTCCTGTTCAATGCCACGAAAACACAGCCTTTTCTGTCGTAAAAGAGATCTCAACTCACCTACTCTTACCCTTAACAAATTACTTCTCTGACTGGACTAACATTTACCTCTAGTCTCTCCTAGCATAAACACATTATATCAATAACTTCCTCAGCATCCATAAAACTATACATTCTCTTTCATTCAAGATGCCATTTTACACCCAACCAACTCATAACTATATAAAAATCCCAAATGCACACATGCTTAGAATACAGTTCCCATATTTGGGGTGATGCACCTAAAGCTCCCCTAAAAACCTTGATGCTGACCAGAATAGGCAGTCTGACTCATTGTTGATCCCTCTCTTAGAGATTCACTTTAACAGACGCAATGTTTCAGCATTGATATTCTACAAGTACTTCAATGGTCACTACTCTACTGAACTGGCAAAGGTCATTCCTCCCCTTTCTGTTGTACCTGTTAATACAAGAGCAGCCACCCAACATTTCTTTACTGTGCAACTGTAAACACACTATAGCTATTTTTCTTTTTCCTGTTTTATTCCATCTCACTTTCTATCCTCTGGAGGAGATGTCCTTATAGAGTGTTCCCAAACAACTACAACTCTTAAAAAAAACTCAATAAGTTTCTATCTGTCTCCTCAACTGCACCCCACACACAGCACCAATATACTTGCCTTTCGCGCTCGCATATATGGGATCAATATATATACACACACACGCACATACACAAGGGGATCTGGAAAGTTCTGATAAACACCTAGTACAAAAATTATATTAAAGCAACTGATATAACCATAAGAAAGAACATACTAGTAGCAGAGTTATGCAGGTAACTTATGTTCTTATATCCTTGTTCTTTCTTGTGGCTATATCAGTTGCTTTTGATATAATTTTTGTTCTAGGTGTTAATCAGAACTTTAAGACCCCCGTGTGTGTGTGTGTGTGTGTGTGTGTGTGTGTGTGTGTGTGTGTGTGTGTGTGTGTGTGTGTGTGTGTGTGTGTGTGTGTGTGTCAAGAAATTATTTAAGTTAATTCTCCTTCCTAACGACTTTCCATTTTTCTGTTGGAATCTTCACTGGGATTACTAAGTTGCTTTATTCAATTTCCCATTTAAAAATTTGCTCACATCACCACGTGAAATTGTCCCCCCCATTGAAGAAATTCGTCATTTATTATTAAATGCTATATAGATTCTGCTTTTTTTTTTTTATATCACTAATGCCTGAATTAATTTTATACTTGCTATTTAAAAAGCATACTATCTGTTTCAGTCATCTTTGTCCTTCTAAAACTTATATATCAAGTATTTCTTTAAGTTCTTTGCTAGTTGATGCTATATATGAGGGTGGTCTGAAAAGTGTCCGGCCTAACAATGAAAAAAATGAATTTATAATTTCAAAATTATTTTCATTTTTCAACATAATCTCCCTTAAGACTAATACATTTATTCCAGTGATGCTGCAGCACAATTAGCCAAGAAAAATGGCAGTGAGGAAGAGTTTTAGTTTTGGGAAGAGATAGAAGTCAGAGGGAGCCAAATCTGTGGAATAGGGCGGATGTTCCAACAATTCATAGTGCAGATCCCTTAATTTTCCCATTGCCTTTGTGGGCAGGTGCATTGTCCTGATGAAAGATGATTTTTTTATTCTGCAAACCAGGTCTTTTTATAAGTATTTTTTCATCTAGTCTTGTTAAAAGATCGGAATAATATTCCCTGGTTATTGTTTTACCCTTTTCAATAAACAAAATGCCTTTAGCATCCCAAAACACCAATGCCATGACCTTTCCTGCTGATGGAACAGACTTTGTCTTCTTTGGCACTGAACAACCAGCTTCTGTCCACTGTTTTGACTACTGTTTGGATTCTGGTGTGTAATGGTGAATCCAAGTCTCATCCCAGTAATAAATTGATGCACAAAATCAGTTTTATTCTTGTTAAAATGCTCCAAGCACTGTTCAGAGATTATCATGCGAGTGTGTTTTTGATCTGCTGTGAGCAAGCACGCCACCCATCTTGCGCAAAGCTTTTTCATTTGCAATTCTTCATGCAAAATATATCCTACAGGTTCTTGGGAAATGTCTATAGCTCAGCAATTTCACGCACTTTGACTTGCTGGTCATCCAACACTGTATTGTGCACTTGATCAATGATTTCTGGTGTTGTTACACTTTTTGGACGTCCTTCACGTGGATCATCTTCAAGGCTGGTACGGCCATGTTTAAACCCGGCAGCCCATTTCTTAATTGTCGAAAACAAAGGAGAAGAGTGCCCATAAACTTTTATGAACTTCAAATGAATTTCTTTTGGCGTTAAACCTCCTTTTACAAAGAATTTTTTAATTGCACGATACTCAATTTTATCCATTTCATGGGAGACAGACAACATTTTGCTTCAGGCAGCTGTATAAAACAAACTACTTGATAGAATGACTTGCAATTTCACATGCATGATTATGACAGATGTACCAACTTAGAAAAAAAAATCTTCTGATAATGTTGCCATCTATGGTTGAGGCTGAGAACTTTTCAGACCACCCTCATATACTGATTGTACCTTTCTTCATTTCTACTGAAGATGCTCAACGAGCTATTATCCCTCTAAACAAGGTAGTAGTGAGTGTGTTAATTTTATGTCTTTATAACCAGGGCTACAGGTGAGTATCAGAGACAATTGGTGAGTGAATTTTCAGCCTAGTTCTACATACATTCAAAATATATTTTCTTTGGATAATTTACACTTTTTTTCATTTTGAAAAATTATCTCATTCAGTGTGAAGTTATCGGTGGCTGCCAAATAGTTTTATTTCCAACATTCTGAAAACTTCTGGATCTGAACCCCTTAATTCAAACCCTACAGCATTCATTTTAACAAAATCACAAGAACACTCATAATTTTAGTTGCCTGTTTTCTCTAAAACTCATAAAGTAAAACCAGTCATTTTCGCTTTCTTCTGTTGTTTTATCTCCTTTAGGGTTCAGAACTTTATTTTTCTTTCTATACTGACTTGAATGAATCACAAGGACATCCTTCATGTGAATCATCTTCAAGGCTGGTAAGGCCACATTTAAACTCGACAGCCCATTTCCTAATTGTTGAAACCGAAGGAGATGAATGCACATAAACTTTTATGATTTGATCATAAAAAGGTTAGTGACAGACTTCTGCATTAATAAGTACCCCCACAGCACAGCACAGTTGGAAGAATGACGGAACAATGCATCCTTTGATTGAAAAGGACACATTGTTTATCGTGATGAAAGGAATCTTTATATGGGCTTTTTTCGCAGGTTTTTCATCTCACATACAAGCAAATTGGCTGTGAGAACATATGCAAACAAAAAATACTGTTAGTGGTGGGACAGTAGATGTTGTGTGTTGATGGTAATAGTGCCACAGTGTAGATGGAGGATTAAGCAGAAGAGATGGTGAGATGTATAATGGAGTAGTGTGCCCTCCCACAATGATTCCTTGGAGATGTCACATAATAATAATTCAACCTTGGTATCTCTTCTGGATCTGGGTAGTGGCCTTTCCCAAAATATTTCTCAAAATTTTCCACAGCACACATCCTTTTATGGCTGAAAGGATGCGTGCTGTGCATCATGGGATACCAAGGCAAACGATGTGAAGTCATTAGCTTCTGTATACGAGTAGCCTAGTCATGAAGATACTTCACTCATAAACTTTGTTTGCTTATACTTGGATAAAGCATTCACCAACAATATCATTTCTTGGCAAGTTTAACACACACACATACAATGTACAGCAAAACTCAACATTGCTGGCCTCATTGGCTGAGTGGGTAGTGTATCTGCTCTCCAGCCAAAAGGTTGCAGGTTCGAATCCTGCCATGGGCATGGATGTTTGTGACTGTCTGTGAATGCTTTATACTTGGATAAAGCATTCACCGACAATATCATTTCTTGGCAAGTTTAACACACACATACAATGTACAGCAGAGCTCAACATTGCCGGCCTCATTGGCTGAGTGGGTAGTGTATCTGCTCTCCAGCCAAAAGGTTGCAGGTTCGAATTCCTGCCATGGGCATGGATGTTTGTGACTGTTTGTGAAAATACTAGTAGCGGTGGTGGGCAGTAGATGGTGTTGGTGTAGATGATGCAATTCGCTGTAGTTGGCGGATTGAGTGGTGGAGACGGAGAGTTGTAGAGTAGGTGCCCTCCCTCGATGAGTCTTTGGACTCCTTGGAGGTGTGATGTAATAATAATAATAACATATTATGCAAACTCCTACTTGTCACAATAAACACGTGCTCATTCTAGCCCCCCCCCCGCATTTTATTTAATATATCCCAGTAAGTCAATAGGAGTTCCATAGAGTGATTAGTGTTGCTGTATCACTGTTTCGTAAAAACAGAATAAAACAGGAAAAAGAGAAGTAGCTTCAGTGTGTTTACTTTGATGCAGCAACAGTGTTGCTGCATCAAATTTTTGTTGCAGTTTTGTAATCAATTTTTGTTATTAGGATGATCTGGCTCTTTATATTATGCATATTCTTCTGTGCTTTCTTAAAGTTAAAAAAAAAAATTCGAGAAAGTTATTTTTTATTTAATAAAAAAATATCTTTTCTATCTAGTCTGCAGCTGCTTGCCAGCTGATAATATTATCTCACCAAGGGTCAGTGTGTTTATTTAGTCCTTGTGTGTGTGCAGGCATGCAATAATCTACTTTTATTTTCATATCAGCCTTTAAATTATCTGGACAACACACCTTCATAAAGTATTCACTCACTCAATTCAATTATTCTTTCTGCTTCAGTCATCTTACTCTACCATATGTATGCAATCGAGTTGTCATTCCATAATTATTTTTTCCTTGCTCCATAGCAAAATAACTCTGGGATCCTATGGCCTGCTGTGGTAATTTTTCTCATTATTATTTATTTATTTATTTTTTATGGCAATCCCATCCCCATCAGCATGCTCAACCTACAGTACACTATTGCTTTGAACAGAATAAAACAGGAAAAAGAGAAGTAGCTTCAGTGTGTTTACTTTGATGCAGCAACACTAATTTCCTTTTGTGAGAACACTTCGTTTGGGGATGGCATGGCCTGGATGCACAGAAAGACTGGCAGAAAGAAGGAACTTGTTGAGATTGGATTTGAAGATCTGTAGAATGTACTGTTTAAGGAATACATCAGAGGGAAGAGATGTTCCAAAAGCCAGCAACAGAAGGAACACATGAAGATGAAAAATTTTGTTCCCCAAGTTTGAGGCTGACCACTGTGAAGGGATATCAAATAGCAATTGCACATATTTTAACAGCCTGATTAGAGAGTGAAAGAATTATTAATATAAATTCTGATGAATGGTGTCCATAGAAATATCTGCAGTAAATATAATTTTTACCTGTGCTATGCAACAACAAAATTACATAATAATCACATTAATAAACTTTAATGTAAGTACAAATATTTTGTACTGAAAATAACAGTACAACACCTGTGAGGAAACAACATGAAACATAACAATTGGTTTAACAATTAAAAACAGTTGCTACATGCTAGAAATTAATATAAATAATGTATCAAGTCATTAATTAACAGAGCACATAATATGTGCTCCTCTCTCTCAAGCTTACAACAAGACCTTCTCACTATCAAAACCTTAATGGAATTAAATGGTTACAACTATCATCAAATCCAACAAATAATTGACTCATATTTTCCAACACATAAAGATTCTTTGACTGACCAAAGGATTCCAATCTTTTATATTTCTGGTATCTCTGAACCAATTGGTCGAATTTTGAAGACTTAACACCTTTCAACAAAATTTCTCGTCTGTTACTATCTACAAAAGACAAACCATCACCTCTATCTTTAGCTGATGTTTTCCAGATCCCTTGTGAATGTCATCTGAAATACTTTCAATAGAGAGGCCATTCTGTGGATTAAAAAAAAAAAATTAATGAACATCGATACTGCATTCAATACGTGAATGCAGTATCCTATGGGATGAAGCTTGTCTCCTCCATAGAAGCAGCTTTAAATATGAATGTGTTTTCAAAGGAAGTTGTGAAGTCCTTTAAAATACATCAGCCAAACCTGAATCAGAATGATTCTCTTTCCCCCAAAAGTCTGGGAGATCATCATTTTATGTAAACATCAAAAATAGTTTTAATATTCTCTATTAATATTAATATCTGGTAAGTGGTAACTGTTTTTTTAATTGGTAAACCAATTGCTTTATCTACATTGTATTCTTGTTCTTTGATTTGCTTATGATGTAGTTATTTTCAGTACAAATATTTGCACTTTCATTAAAGTTTATTACTGTGGTTATTGTGTAATTTTTTTTTTTTTTATCTGCAGTAAAAGCACATAGCAGAAACTGAACATCTGTGTGAAAGAGAATGGTAAATTAGTGAGAGATGGGTCATTAATCAATCAACCTAATTACACTCTTCGATACTGAGTCAAGTATTTTTAGGGAGCTCTTAGGGATACCACTCAAATTGTGAAAGCAGCATTCAATGGTTTTGCACAGGTTTCATAGCTGTTCAGAGGTAAAGCAAGTGAAAGAGAAAAACCAAATTTTTGGATGCTGGAGATATTTGTAATATGTTTATGCCTTGAGTAAAAATGGAAATAGGTATTTTTTTTTTGCAAGAAATAGAATAAAACCAGGTTATCAGAATCTCACCGAAGAAAATAGATTCAAGATCATAATGGACTGTAGAAATTGATATTCTGGATTAGTTGATTTTTGTAGCACAAGGCTTGACTGAGACAGAGGAGTGCAGCATAGTGTCATCAGCAGAACTGTGTGCTTGATTTACAAAAAATGGAGAACATTACTGCTATACGTAGAAGGAAGAAAGTAGGTGAAATAAAGATCTCTATCCACCATCATACATACTATATGTTCAGAGAGCAAGCTGGCAACTCATCTGCTGAAAGAAATCAGAGGACAGACCATAAGATGGAAGCTTGCTTAATTAATTAAATTATCCTTTGTGCCAAACCTGATCAAACACCAAACAGATATCAAGAGCTACTATTTGAGATTCCACACACTTTTCCCTGGCATCTGTCCAAAGGGTAATATAAACAAGAATATTCTGTGTTCAACAGTGGGAGAATCCATACCAGCATTTGTTATTAGCTGAGTTTTTATGGTTTTCCTCATTACTTAAAAAAAAAAAAATTAAAAATATAAAATAAAAGGTAGCATGGGCAAGCGTGTTTTTCCCCCCAGAATCTCAGATTTTTTGTCCCGTAAACTCAAGAAAATCGACCATAGAACCTACACCATTTCAGACATTAAATATATTGTGTTAGGGACCACAAGATGGCAACACTTGTTGAGCCGTCTCTTCACTGCATGCCACTTATTAGTGATAGCCTTGGGCCAGCTATCTGATTGGCTACCAGTGGAGATAGAACTGCCCAAATCAGTCTCCAAAAGTTAGGGCTAAAACGACCTTGCCTACTCTCTATACAGGAATAAACAGTGCTGTTAGCTGATTGAAAAAAAAAAAAAAAAAAAAAAAAAAAAAAAAAAAAAAAAAAAAACCTCTGAAGTGACTAATTCTGGATGGCAATTATATAGAAAAGAGCATCTTTCTTAAGAAATTTAGGATAATTTCCAGGCTGCAGGACAGAATAGTTTCAGGTGAAAGGAGAAGGAAAGAATATGATGAATCAAAATCAGGGGTGTCAAGAATAGGGGTCACCATATTTTATCCTTCTCCCCAAAGAATTCACAGCCTACCCTTGAAAACGAGCATAACTACCATAAATTAGCATAACTACCCTTGAAAATGAGGTTTTAAATTAACATACCTACCAGACTGATTGGTTGAGTGGTAATCCCACAGCCTTTTGGCTGTGGGTTTGAATCCCACCATGGGCACGGATGCTTGTGATTGTCTGTGAAAATACTAGTGGTGGGCAGTAGATGGCTCTGGTGTAGATGATGATGACGGTGGTTGTGGTTTGTAGTAGTTGATAGAATGAGTGGTGCAGACAGAGTTATAGAGTAGGTGCCCTCCCTCGATGAGTCTTTGGATTCCCTGGAGGTGTCAAGTGATAACTATATAACAGGGCAAAATTAATCTGTTCAGATGCCCTAACTACGGAACTAAACCACATCCTTAATACTTTCTTAGCCAATGGCTATAACCCCCAAGATAATAATAATATCTTTGTCTTATCCACAATTTTCCCACTTCTGGGCCTAAACTATTTGCCTGCGGTCAAATTAGCTTACATTGCCACATTTCCCTATTCCTGGCAAACGTTTACTGATTATATTGAGAGGATAGGTGTGTCCATTTATAGTAGCGACACATGACGTTGATATCACATGGTACTTCGTTATCGTCCTGAATATGTAAATCGGTGGGTTCTAATGCAAAGCTAACTTGAGAGAAAGAGTGTGCGTGTGCGTTAATGCAAAATTTATTGGCAGGTACACAGTGATTTTGGTTTATATGGCTGATTAATCTCAAGCAAAACAAAGAGACTATTACTTTTAATTTCTACAATTAATCCTTCAACCAGAGGTCTTCTTCGGGTTTGAATATGCATAGAAGGAATCAGTAATAGTTATATTATATTTTTTCCCACATTGATCAGATCTGTAAATAAATATCCATACCCAACTGCTGATAAAGTTTGCATCAACAGATTACTAGTCTGGCAAGGCTATTTTCAGAAACATCAAACAGCTGAAGAAAACATTGCATAAGATTATACTGAATATGGATGGTTTGTTCATCTTAAATGCTGCAAATCCAAAGATCTTGCTTTAAAATTCATTCCAAATCCACTGAGCTATTTTTTTTTTTTTTTTTTTTTTCACGACAAAGCTGATAAAGAACCACACAATGAATGCATATATACCAAACCATAGACCTCAGGCAAGGCAATAGCTAAAAAAAAACCATATGCATCTTCTTGGAAGAAACACTACAAACAATAATGTGGAAGCATATTTAATAAAAGTATGATAAACATCCAGCTAATATTTATCAACTTCAAATTATAAGAAAATGTCATACTTTAAAAGAACACCACCACCACTAGGCATATACCAACAGGAATGATCCACCCTGGGCAAAAATTGTGATCAAGCTGCTGAAATATAATCTAAAAGAATAGGACATTCTTTGCAAAGATTTAATTTTACTATTTATCCACAGAAATATCTATGTAATAATACTTATTCCATAAATGAGATCCAATAGAACTCCAAAATTGCACCAAAAATATACTTAAAACCACTTCACAGTTTGCAAGAGAAACAAGACTAGCTTTTGGATGTCTTCATCTTCTTATTCTTTGCCTGAGTTCTCCAAAATTTAAGGCTGATTGTCAAACATTTTGACCTTTAAGTTATCTAAACATTTCATATTTATGGTAAGGAATATTATCTGGAAAGAGTAGGGATTACAAACTTCAAAGTTATTGAACATTTTATGAATGCTCCCATAAAGAAGGTAATAATGCTATTATAAGATGAAATGTCCACAAATGTCACTGTTCAAACATAGCAAAGATCTGGGTTGTCTGACAATGAAGAATCCTCCTTTCTCTGGTATTCATCAACATCTATATGGGAACAGTTGAAGAAAGAGCCATAAACACATCCTCTTCAATCAAGTCTCTGAAAGTGATATACTGACAATGTTTTCTTAATGCGGAATTATTGTCATAATACACTCCAGGATATTTTATTTCACCCGAACAGCCAAAGTTGAAGAAATTAGATATCTACTTTATTGCCCTTTATAGATGTAAGAATATCTTGGTCTTTGGAAAGAGGCTAAAAATTTCAATACACAAGAAGTCAACCAACACATTTAATGATGCACACAATTCCACTATAGAACCCCAAAAGCAAGGAATTATATCAATATTAGGACCCCAAGACTGCCATCCCACATCCCATTAAGAGCAAGGAAGAATTAAAAAACACCTCCAGTTCCTTCTCAGCACATTCTAGAACAATGGTTACGATAAAAGAACAAACCTGATATTTATATTTAACACACAAGTGAATTGCAAAAGATATGATACTGAAAAAATTGATATATTCTTTCCCTTAAATCAGTTCCATTATAACAAAGTTAATGAAAATTCCAAATCTCTAATTAAACTAATCAAAGTGTGCAAGGAAGTTTCAAATGATCTAGTCACAAGAAAATATTCCAGATGACTTGAGTAGGGCAGCTCTTATAGTATACTTATCTATAAAATGAGAAATAAAACAATATGAATTGCATAGGAATTTCTTTATTGAATATTCCAGATAAGATTTATGTAAGCATATTTGAAGCTAAGAAAAACTGTAGGAAATAAACTTGGAAAAGAACAAGCTGGGTTCAGGTCAAATAATGTTCACAGGATCAGTTTTTCAGTTTAAGACAAATAGTCGAGAAATAGGAACATAACAAGGATTTGTATTTGAGTTTAGTAGATTTGGAGAAGGCATATGACAAGGTACCAAGAGAAATGCTGTCCAAAACATTATAGTTACAATATGGTGTAAATGGTACATTATATCAAGCAATGTCTATATTTGAGCCGTAAGCATTAGAACTGAAGGCTGTATAGGAAGAGAACTAGATGTTAAATCAGGTGTGAGACAATAATGCACATTACCTCCATTCTTATTCATCGTCTATATGGATTGCATTATGAAGGAAATTGACATTAGGCCTGATATCAAAACTGGAGCTATTTAACTCAGTTCTTTAATACTTTACATTCACAACACTCAGGCAATGCATTCCACTCACCAACCACTCTCCATGCAAAGAACCTTCTCCTCACTCCTCTGATCACACCCTCTTTATAGTTTCCAGGGGTGGCCTGTTGTTCTACTCCTCCTCTTCCATTCTATAAAAAATTTCTTTCACGTTAACTTGATAACCATCCCTGACTAACTTATATGTCTCAATCATATATCCTTCCCCTCCTCCTCTTATTCACGAGGCTTTGCAATTTATATTCTTTCAATCCGTCTTTATGCTCCACATTCCAAAGACCATCTTTGTGAATCTTCTCTGGTACCTCTCTAACATATCCTCATCACCACAAAAATCTGGCGAGCAAATTTGTGCACAATAATCCATTTGAGGCGTGATTAAGGCCTTATACAATAGAATCAGAACTTCTTTATTTCTACATGTCATGGTCCTCTGCATCATTGCCATTATCTGATGTGAAGACTTCACAACTTGTGCAATGTGACCTCAGATCTCTCACCCCCTCAGACACCTTTAAAAAGTTTCACTACCAAGGGTATACTTTGCATCCCATCATTGCTTACCAAATTTCAAAACCTCGGATTTGCAACACCGAACTGACAGTTCCACTTACCTGCCAATTCACACAAACCTCTTCAAGTCCTCCTATAAGGCCACAACATCTGCTTGACTGCATTGCTGAGAAGAGAAAAATGCAAGTAGTAAAAAGAGAATGGAATTTCTAGAATCCTTCAGGGACAAATGTCTTAGGCAACATGTAATAGAGGGAACAAGAGGTTCAAGAGTTTTGGATTTGGTCATAGCATCAGAAGAGCTGATAATAACTGAGATGGCATCTCTCCTCCCAGTTCGGCAGTTCCAAGGAGGACGGAATTGGAAGGCCAGGATATCATTAGTGCATGGAAAATTGTAAAAGAATATTTGTTAACAGCAAGAGTAAGCTGTATTCCACAAGTGAACATGAGGACACAATTTGGTGTAAAATGAATGGCAAACAATATCAAACAGGAACTGCAGGTGAAAAAAGATTATGGAAAGAAATATAAAGAGAGGGGGGTGGAGAGCAGATGCATGAAGAATATAAGACTCAGGCCAGGAGAGTGACTAGTATGGTAAGGAAGGCAAAACTGGAATATGAGAAGAGATTGGCCTTAAGATCCAAAGAAAATCCTAGGGAATTATTTTAATTATGTGGCCAGTAGGAGGAGAAATGGTTGTGGAAAAATTGTGGGATAAAAATGAGAATAGAGTGACTGGTGCAGAGGACATAATGGAGTTGTTCAATGAACACTTTATTGCAGCATTTCATCCTGGAGAAGCAGGTTTTAATACTAGAGGGATAGGGCAGGTTCAAGGTTTAGAGGTGCATGAGGAGAGTGTGTTCAAAATACTCAGTACTCTGGATTTCACCACGGGTTTTGAGAGAATGTGCTAAAGAACTGAGAGCTCTGTTGACCTTTTCAATGAAAGTCTGGCTATGGGAAAGGTACCCAAGGAATGGAAGGAAGGTAAGATAGTGCCATTGCATAAAGGCAGTAGCAGACTGGAAGCATCTAATTATAGGCCAATTTGTGTTTCATCAGTAGTTGTTAAGTTCTTGGAGAAATTTGTGAGGGACCATATACAGCATTGGGCAGATGAGGGTAATGTTATCTGTGAGAATCAACATGGATTTGTTAAGGGGTGCTCTTGCTTTAGTAATATGATTGCCTTTTATAATAAAGTGACAAGAGCAGTTGATGAGGGAAAGGCATATACTGCCATTTGTTTGGATTTTGCAAAGGCATTTGACAGGGTGCCACATGATAAGCTGATATTTAAGTTACAGCACATGGGTTTAGATGTCGGGTTAGTCAACTGGATTCAGGATTGGCTGTCTGATAGGTATCCGAGAGTTGTGTATGGTGGGACAATATCAAGGAAGCAGAAGGTTCAAGTGGGTTCCACAGGGCTCCATACTAGGACATGTATTGTTTAACCTTTATATCAATGGCATTGTCAATGGAGTGCAAGAGGATATTCAGTTGTTTGCAGATGATGTGAAGCTGGAAAGGATTATTAGTAATAGTGCAGAAGTGGTGGCCCTGCAAGAGGATTTGAATAAACTAGACAGATGGACAAATGAATGAGGAGGTGTTGGTTTAACATATCAAAATGTAAAGTCTTGAAGTTTGGGATACATCGATGGGAGGCTGCATACTCAATTGGAGGAGGTAGGGGAGACTGGAGGAAGTAGGGGAGACGAGAGAGATCTGGGGGGTGATAATTGATAGAAAACTGAAATTCAGGGGGCATATTGCAAAGGTAGTGAGGGTAACCCAGAGGATTGCTGCAATACTGAGAAGAATGTTGACCTGCAGAGATAAAAGAGTTATCATTCTGTTGTATAAGACCCTGATAAGAACACACTTACTATTGTTCTCAAATTTGGCTCCAGGATTTGATGGATACAGAGGCAGATAACGAAGACGGTTTCAGAACTGTACAATGTTAGTTATGAGGATTGGCTGAGGGAATATGGACTGCAGAGTTTGGTAAATAGAAGGAGAGGTGATATGATCGAGACTTTTAAACTGTTGAGAAGCAGTTACAGGGTTGACACTGAGGAGTTCTTTCACTTGGTGGAACACGGGAAGGAGCAATGACAATGGGCCATCCCTGGAGGTTACGAAAGGAAGTTGTGAGCATGAGGGTGAGGAATGGTTTCTTTGCATGGAGAGTGGCTGAACCGTGGAATGCACTGCCTGATAGAGTGGTGAGAGCAAGAACAGTCAATGAGTTCAAGGAGTGGTATGATAAAGTTTGTGTTTCCTTGGAAGGACCTCCCATGATGAGTCTCTTGACTCCATGGAAAGCTGAATAATAATAATAATAATAATAATTTTGTATCATCCACAACAGTTGCATATTACTAGTTAAACCCATCCTAATATCATTAATATACAAACTGAACAACAATGACCTTAATACAGACCCCTGCACTGTACTAATGACTTTCCTCTTTTGGGATACTGCACCTCCATATACAACTGATACCTATCTGACAGCCAGTCACCAATTCAACTTGCTAGTCTGTTATCCTCTAGTCTGTTAGATATTAGAATCTTCAGGATCCCAGTTAAACCCATCTCAATATCATTAATATACAAACTGAATAACAATGGGTCAATACAGACCCCTGCACTATACTAGTGATTTTCCTCTTTTGGGACCAGTGACCTGAATTCAAATCTCCTACCTATATCTCAGTGGGGCAAGGACAATCTCGTATATTCAATGCTACCAAAACTCAATCTGGTCTGATCTCTTGCAAGAAAGAGCTCACATGTCTCCCCCTTACCTTCAGTAATACTGAGATAACCAAGCATGATCAGATTTCTCTTCTTAGACTGACCAGCACCTCAGATCTTTCCTGTCACAACCACATTTCAACTACAGCTTCTGCAGCTGCCAAAAAACTTGGTGTGTACTTTTTCACACAAGACACTACTTCACACCTTCACAGCTATAAACTCCATACAAAGCTCAAATCTGCCCATTCATGGAATATTGCGCCGATATTTTGGGTGGTGCACCAAAATCCTCTCTAAGATTGCTTGATTCTATCCAGAAGAAGACAATCTGGCTAATGAATGATCCCTTTCTCACATATTCACTACAATGCCTTTCTCACAGATGTTCAGTTTCTGCCTTGTGCCTCTTCTACAGATATTTTCATGGACAGTGCTCTGCTGAATTGGCCGCTATTATTCCACCACTCTCCTCCAAAATCATTAAAACAAGGGCCAATGCTAACTAACACCCTTTTACAGTCTATCTTGAAACGCACTGAACTAATTTCAATCCCTATGCTTTCATTCCATCTACTTCTGTCCTTCACCCAAAGATTACAATTCTCAGCTGTTCAAGAAAAATGCAATTGCCCACACACAGCACTAATGTGCTATAGGTCATGTGGCCTTTCATGTGTGGATCACACATTTAAAAAATAAAAATCCAATCCCATCCGTTTCAGTTTATTTAACAGCTGTGGCAGTCTATCAAAAGCAAAATCTTACCACTGTATATGCATCTCCCTTGTCCAAGGCATTTGTCACCTTGTTATAAAAGTCAGTAAAACATGATCTCCCTTTAACAAACCTATGCTAACCACACCACAGAGAATACTGCTGTTATAAACCCATTTCACCAGTACCTTAACCACAACTCTGGATATAGAGATTGGCCTATAATTTGTAGCCAGCCTTATCAGCACTTTTATGCAGTGAAATAATTTTACCTTTTTTACACTCTCTTGGAACTTGAATGCTTGTTTAATAAGACTATTATTAAACAGGCATGACAATTGCCTAGAGCATTCCCTCAAGACACATGGTGACATGACATGTCATCAAATCTTATCACCTTATCAAGCTTATTTGTTTCTTCAATATAACTCCTACTCACTCACAATTATGCCATCCTCTCCTATGTCCTCTATAATTGAGTTTTTCATGATTTTACCCTAATGAGGATGATATACTCTTATAAATTGTTCACTGAATATCTCAACGATGTCTTCTTCTTCAGCAGTTACCATTCTCATCCATTAACATCATCTTACCACATATTAGAAAATCTCTCTAGGGTTTTACTTGGCTTAATTTGTTAATTTCTGCTCATACTTTAATTGTGCTGTTCTTACCAACTGAGTCACCTTCCTGGCCTACTCTTTATACTCATGTAATTGATGGCTACCATTATTCATCTAGCTGTCTCCACAGTATCCTCTTATAAATTTCATGCTTAACCCTTTATTTATCCATTTGATAGTTACTTTATTCAGTCTTCTGACACCTTGGGAATACATTTGCACACTGATGTTGTTAAATAGCTTTTTATAATCACAGACCTCGTAATTCCACATAACATATATCCTTTCCTCACAGAAGTCTTCATATCTCATATGGCTAGCCACAACCCAAATGATCACTTCTTGATGACTCACCAACTGGAGGGAAGTACGAAACCCCCTCACACAATCACATCCTCTGATAATATCAGATCTAAAACTCTCGATAATCATGTGCCCTCCTTTACATACTGTCTCTCAAGAAATTCATTTTCCTTATTCCCAAATGCTATCTCTTCATTGCAATCTATACTGCCATAATTAAAAACATATTAATGTTTTTAATTATGTAAAAATTAATCACCCTTCCCTTGTTCACCAAATGATGAAGAAATGCAAGAAGTTGTTCATGCATTTCTTCATCATCACCTCCACATTCCCTGGCCTATAGTAGCATCCAACTAAATATATCTTCCTGTCCATCTCACACCATGCTGACTCAAAACGATTGCCACTATTTGCATCTCCATTTTGTGAGGACATAAATGTAATAGAAGTCTGACAATTTCCCAACTAAACTGAACAACAGCTGCAATAAATTTGATATGAAAATCAGCAATAAAAAGGCAAAAACTTTGAAAAGTTTAGATTCTACTCAAAATAGAAACTGGGAGACAGTACCCAGGCCTGGCCTCCGAACGTATTTTATTTTGAAAGAATCCGAGATTTGTTATGTAAGGGTTACAGCTTCAACATTAGATCATATACAAGACTCAGACTCAATTCTATGGATAGAAAACAAGCAGCCTGAGAAATGTAGGTGAGGTTGATTTAACAACTGGGGGGGGGGGGGCTGGATGCTGGAAGAAAAAACGTGATAATAAATGAAGTCACAGGTGATTTATTATAGCAGAAAATTGACATGTAGAATACGGGGGGGGGGAGCATTTTTTGGAGATTCAGTTGTCGAAGATAATCTAAATGGTGTGGTTGAGAGACAGTTTGTTAGTAGAGTAACTGAGGCTGTGGAAACAGGAGGAAATACAGATGAACTAATTATGCCAGTTGGAACAAATGATTTTCGGGGCAGATGCAAATGGTAGAGTTCTTAGCATATTGCCAGGGATGATAGTAGGGAAATGACAAGAAAGACAATGATTATGAATAGTATTGAAAGCAGGGATATGTAGGAAGAGAGATCTATGTTGATCTATGGGACAGTAAGAGAAAGAGCTGTTTGCTGAAGATGGTTTACATCTGAGCAAGAGCAGCAGTGAGAGGGTGGATAGGTTGCTGTTGGGTTGAGGAAAGAGTTTGTCTAGGCAAGGAAACAAGATGACAAATTTATGAATGTGGACCCTCACCACATGTGTGTGTGGCAGATGGTAGTGAGATGCATGATGGGGTTTCAGGGATGGTCTCAAAGGATGTAGTTGAGTAAAGGCAGCGGTTCTTAACCTGGGCAGTAGCATCACCCTGGGGGCACTGTGAACACTGAGGGGGAGTGGTAAGCATTATAATACTAATAATATAATAAAAGCAAAAAAAATCTAGCATCCCTATTTATATTGTATGATTGCAACACTGTTCAGAATATTGCATGTTTGGCAATATTGTTCAAATTTATTTGCTACTTATTTTTTAGAATTTTTACATTGAAAGTTAAGTAATTGGGCTATTTTTAGCAGAATCAATCTCTTCTATAAGCTTTATCTGCTGCTTTTCCTAATGCCTATCTGACAACCCTGGTTTGCAGTTTATATCTACAGTGGTATCATGTGGCACACTTCATTGATATTGTGTAGCATTGTAGCCCATTAAAATAAGTGAGAAAAGGAAGTGTCGTCAATATTCAAGTGAATATTTAAAATATGGAGTTATTCCTTCTATAAATAACAAGCAGTTACCAATGTGTTTAATAGGCGAAAAAACTTTCTCAAATGAAGCCTTCAAGATTGATTGAGCATTTAAGAACAAAGCATCCAAATAAAGCAAAAAAGGATGTGGTGTACTTTTACAAATTAAAGACTAAATTTAAACATTGTCTTGGACTTAAAAGTTTGTTGCAAAACAAAGTAACCAACAAGAGAAGGAATTTATTTGTCTTACAAACTTCAAAATTAATTGGAGAGCCCTATATTGGCATAACTCTCATCTTATCGGTTATAAATGAAGCTTTAGATACGATGATTGGCCAGGTAAAAGTAATATGACATTGTCAATTCCATTCAGCAATAGTTCAATATCAACAAGAATTGACGAAATGGCAAAGGACATTGAAAAACTTTGTGTTGATTTAAAAACCATAGATTTTCTTTGCAACTTGATGAGACAACTTTACGTAACAACAAAGCTTTGTTAATGATCTACATGAGCTATATAAATACTAACGAAGAAATTATTGAAGAATTTCTATTTGCTGAACAACTGAAAATTGACACAAAAGGTTCTACAATTTTTAAGGCTGTTAAAAGACTTTTAATTCTAAACACATTCCTCTCACAAATATCATTGCATGACTATTGGAGCACCAACTATGATTGGTTGTCACTGTGGATTTACAGCGCATTTAAAAGAAGCAGTTCCAAATATCATTACCATTCACAGCATTCTTCATAGACGGTACTTAGCTGCAAAACGTCTTAGCAGTAGACTACATAAGACTCTGGATGATGTTATTAAAGCAGTGAATAAAATAAAACCCCTGTCATTGAATGCTCGCATTTTTTGGGAACTTCGCCATGAAAATTAAGAATTTGAGCATCTTTAGCTTCACAATGAAGTTAGATATCTCTCAAATTGAAACTGTCTATGACGCTTTAATGATCTCTATGATACTGTCTTGGAATTTCTTAATTCAAGTGATGAGAATGCATGTAATGTTCTAAAAAAAAAAGGAAAAGGTTGACATCACATATAAAGATTGGTCGATTGGTAGAGCCTCTGCTACTAATGGCTCACGCTAAAAGTTAAACAAGTTTGAGCACGGTTAGTAGTTGGAAGGAGATCAATCATTCGATGCTGTTGGCACACTCTCCCTCGATGAGTCTTTGGACTCCCTGAAGGTGTCACATAATAATAATAATAATATCTTTCTGATATTTTCAACAAATTAAATGAGGTTAACATCAAATTGCAGGGAAGCAACATGAATCTTATTAAAGCAAAGGGAATTATAAATGCTTTTATCAGCAAATTAATATTCTACAAGCAGAGCATTACAAGACGAGATTTTCTGCAGTTCCCAAGTCTACAAATAACAGATGATGATTTAATAATAGAATCAGATTTGGATTGTTATTGTTCCCATCTTCTGACACTGAAAGAAGACTTGATGATCAGATTCAAAGACTTTGATTAGCTTAAAATACCTTACTGGGTCATAAATCCATTTCTTTCTGATGTCAATTCTGTTCATCCAAATTTGTGTGAAGAGTTGACTTAAAAAATGATTTTGAAGCTCAAGTACAATTTCAACAGCATGGGTATGAAAGATTCTGGCCAAACATGCAATGCAAGTATCCTCAGCTTTGGCAAATATTAAAATTACTGCTCATTGCTTTCCCTTCTTCATACATGGTTGAGAAAGGATTCCACATTGTATTGCAATCGTTAGCTAAGCAGATTGCAAATAAGTGAAAGAGGAGACTTGAGACTTCATCTGTTGAACATTGAACCTGATATTGAAAAATTAGAAGGATCTCATCAGGCTCAGGGTAGCCATTAATGATTGGCTTATTAAGTACAGTGAGTTTACATCTTTTTTGAGTAAAAATTAATTTGTATCAAAGTCATTCATTTTAAATTAATTATCAGTTCAAATATGTTGATGGCAATTTAGGTTTGCATAATAATATATTATAATTATCTCATTGAGTCATTAACCTACTGTAAAAATCGGGCAGGGAACATGAGGCATACAAATAGCTGAAAGGGGCATCAGGCAAAAAAAAGGTTAAGAACTACTGGGTTAATTCATTCTCGTATAAGTGTGAAGAACTGTGGGATGGGAAGACCGATTAATGAGTGGTTGATGTGCCTATTAAAATTGGTAATAATTGGGCCAGGTTTTATGACTTGTTTGAATTCTCATCAGAATGATGGTTGTTGCCATGCATATTCACAGATGCCAGAAGCATCAGGAATAAAAGCAAGGAATTCTTAGCATTAGTAAATGCAAATAAACCAAAAATCATTGGCACTACAAAGACCTGATTAACAGATGAGGATATCCTTACAGGGATAGAATGTGATGGGTACACTACATTCAGGGAAGATAAGTAAAAAAAGATGGGAGGTCAAGTATTGCTTATGATTATAGATGAATTACAGCCAAGTAGAGCAGAGATTAAGAATGGCTATGACAGTGTGAGAAATACAACCAAAGGCTTTGAGGTCATTTGGTGTGAAGTAGAAGTTTGTGCAATGAAATGCATAGTTGGGTGCTGTTATTGACCAGGGTCTCAGAACTGCACAGGCATATGGTTACATAGAGGACTGTCATTACAGGTGATTTTAACTATGAAGATATAGACTGGAGAGAAGAGAAAGCATGCAAGAGAAAAGATAGAGAATTTATTATCGAGGGAAGACTTTCTTAGGCAGCACATTATGGAATGGAATTGTGGTTCTAAAATATCAGATCTTAATAATGTCTGCGAATCTGCAGGTAAACAAGGTAAATGTTTAGCCTCCAACTGGTGAGAGTGATAACAGAATTTTGTGATCTCCCAGTCAGGAGAATTAATTGGAAGGGATGTAAAATAGATGACTAAAGTTTTGAAACATGAGCTAGATAAAAAGAATTTTTAAACCATGTAAGAGTGTTTCCTAAGAAGGGATATATATGGAACTAAAAAGCAGGTAATGACAAACTGCAAGTAGCTTGCAGCTGTGCCATGGTATGAGACTTCACAGCAGGGAAATTAGTAGTGCACGGGAAGTGATCAAAGAGTATTTCAAAGAATTCTGTTATAACTGCCTGCATTCTCAGGAGAATTAATTGGAATGGATATGAAATGGATGACTAAAGTTTTAAAACATGAGCTAGATAAAAAGAAATTTTTGAACCAATATCGTGTGAAATGTGATGATCAGTCATAAGAGAAGATGATGTCTGATTTCACTCTTCTCATTATGTGAGGAGAGTGAATTCGGATTATGAAAAGAAGCTAGCTGAAGAGGTTAAAGAAAATCCAAGGGAGGATTTCTTACACTGTGTGGCAAGTAAAAGGAAGAATGACCATTGTAGAAAAGCATTAGTATATGCAGTTGATTCTAGTGGTAAGACCTATACGTTGGTTAGACATAACTGGTAATTAATTTACGGAATTAACAACGCATATAAAGTAAATTAATTAAAGATAACTTTAATGAATCACTTCTATATTTCGACAATGTCACATTGTCATCTTCAGGAACATAAAGATATGGTATGTGCACTACAGGAACTAACAAAGCAAATGAGGCAGAAATTAAGACACTAATTTTGTTCCTAAAGTCCTAATGGTGCCCTCTTGCGGGCTAATTTGGTAGTCTTGGCCGTTGGGCTGAAGTTCTCATAATGAAAGTCTCCCAAATTTGGGGCAGTTTCATGCACCCAAGTTTGTTGAGGTTAGGAACAAACCTCATAAAATTCATTGGAAGAAGACAAAAATAATCCATCGCAGCAAGTTTAAATACGAAAGATTATTCAAAGAATCTTCAGCAGCTCTAAAAAACGTTCCTAACCTCAACAAATTTGGGTGCATGAAACTGCCCCAAATTTGGGAGACTTTCATTATGAGAACTTCAGCCCAACGGCCAAGACTACCAAATTAGCCCGCAAGAGGGCACCATTAGGACTTTAGGAACAAAATTAGTGTCTTAATTTCTGCCTCATTTGCTTTGTTAGTTCCTGTAGTGCACATACCATATCTTTATGTTCCTGAAGATGACAATGTGACATTGTCGAAATATAGAAGTGATTCATTAAAGTTATCTTTAATTAATTTACTTTATATGCGTTGTTAATTCCGTAAATTAATTACCAGTTATATGCAGTTGAGGGAAAGTGTCAAATGTGCTAGAAATAGCTGAGTTATTAAGTAATTGTTTTGGTAAAGCATACAATTAGTTCGGTGGAAACCAAGATGGAGCTGGATAAAATGAGAGAGGTGGAAGAGGTAGAGGTGTTAAAATATTGCAAAAACTTCATGCTAACACTGCAGTGGGCTTGAATGAGATATCAGCACATGTTAAAAGAATATTCTAGAGAACTGACTGTGTCCTAACTTAGTTGTTTAACATGAGTCTCAACATGAATATGATTCCTGATGAGTAGGAGGAGGGAAAGATAGAAATTAGAGATCAATCTGTATCTCTAAAGTGGGCTATTAAAGTATTAGAGAAGCTGGTGAGGAATCACACATCTAGAGATAAGTACATAATTCTTTCACCTTTTATAAATGACAGCATGGCTTTGTGAAGGGTAGGTCATGTTTTACAAATCTACTCATCTTACAACAGAGTTGGATAAGGGGAATAGATATACTATTGTTCTTTTGGATTTTGGCAAGGCAGCAGACAAAATTACACACAAGGGGGTTGTCCTACAAACTCAGGGGGATGGGTCTGGAAAATAGATTTGTGGCATGGATTGGAGTGTGGTTATCTGACAGATATTAGAGTGATGTGTGGGGTGCTGAATCTTAGAGAATGAGGGGTGACTAGTGGGAGTACTAGACAGTTTTGTGCAGTTATGTCCTGTTTAGCTTGTATATTAATGACAATGGGGATGGTCTGTAGGGAAACATTCAATTATATGCAGACAATACTAAGTTGAGTTTGGTGATGATGATGATGGACATTCCAGATACAGAATCTTGAAGACTAACTTTTAGAGAACCAATTCTATGGGCAAAAATTAACAAGTGTCAGTTTAATGTTGCTAGTGCTTGAGCTGAAGACTCTGCAGACTGAGTATTATATTAATGGACATTTGTTGCAGATGGTTGATGAAGTCAGAGACCTGGGAGTAATAGTGGATAGTGAGTTTAGTGAAAAAAAGTTTAGAGTCCACATCGCCAAGGTGGTTAAGGTGCATCACATTGGATAAGCAATATTAAAAAAAAAAACACTAACTTTTTATGGATAAGGAGGTAATTCTCCCACTTAATCTTGATAAGACCACATCTGGACCTGTGTTCAGATATGGTCACCTGGATTACATGGAGAATGTAAATCTCAAAGTAAATACAGCTGTGGGATTAGATGGGATATCAGCTATTTGCAAGAATGTGCAAGGAAACTGGCAATGCCTTTGACTAGGCTCTTTAATTCAAGTCTCCACTATGGTAGAGTTCCAAGGGAGTGGAAAGAGGGCAAAACAATCCCCCTGACACAAGGGAGGTTCTAAGATTGCAGTAGCAAATTAAAGACCAATCAGAATTTCAGGTGTGATGGTAAAAGTGCTAGAAAAATTGGTCTAAAAGAGAATTCAAGAATGGTAGATAAAAATATGATACTGTATGAAGGTCAACATGGCTTTGTGAAGGATCACTCATGCCTTAGTAATTTACTAACTTTTTATAATAGAGTAACAGCTGAGTTTTAATAAAGAAAATATCTACATGATGATTTCTCTGGATTTTGCAAAAGCATTTCACAAAATACCACATGGAACTCTGTTACGCAAATTAGAACAAATGGGGATGAATACGACACTGGTTAAGTGGATGGCTGCTGAACAGATATCAAAAAGTGGTGTATGGAGAGGTGCAGAATCAAGGCAAAAAACGGCAACTAGTGGTGTGCCACAAGGTTCAGTGCTGGGACCGACCATTGCGGTTTAATTTGTACATAAATAATTTAGGAAATAACCTGAAAGGAAATATTCAGTTGTTTGCTGATGATACAAAATGAGATGGAGTAATAGTTAATCAAGGCGATGTGGAGAACTTGCAAGATGGTTTAAATAGGCTATCAGTATGGGCAAAAGTTAATGGGTGTCAGTTTAATGTGCAAAAACATAGTTACGAATTTTGTGATAATCAGATTACAAGCTATGCATCACATTGATGGCAGTGTACTTCAGGAAATAGATGATGCTAGAGATTTAGGAGTGGTGGTAGACTTAAAGTTTAGAGGACATATTGCTAAGGTAGCCTATAAGATTACTTGGCTACTGAAGAACATTTTAGAGATAAGGAATTGTCATTTCTCTTTATAAGGTCTCGATAAATGCACATCTGGATTACTGTACTCAAGTCTGGTCCCCTGGTGATGAGCAAGCGGTAGAGTAGATTCAGAGGTGAGTGACCAAGATGGTAAGTGGCCTGTTCCCTATGAGGATAGATTGAGGGTGTGTGTGGATTGCAGAAGCTGATTGACAGGAGAAAAGGAGGGGATATGATAGAGACATTTAAGTTGCTTAAAGGATTTTAGAGAACAGATGCAGGAGAAATGTTTCAGCACTTGGCTAGAGGGACTAGAACAAGGGTCATCCCAGGAAATTGAATAAAGGTGTGGTTATTAGGAGTGTGAGGACAAGATTTTTTGCTTGGAGAGTTATCAATGAGTGGAATGGGTTGCCAGAGTCAGATGTGAGTGCTTTGCTTGTTAATGGGTTCAAGGAGATGTATGATAGATAGCGTAGATAGATTGGGTCTCCCGCGATGAGTCTTCAGACTCAAAGGAGGTGCCCGTATAATAATAATAATAATGTCATACGAGTTACATAGTTTGATTATGAGGTACCTGGCTCTCTGTAGCCATTTATCTAAGTCAATCGCAAGGTTGGCTAGATTATCGGTGATTTTACCGCCTGGCTGTTGTTTGCTATCAGCAGACATGAACTGATTATTCCTTTTTAGTTCTCTTCTTAATGAGGCTCATTACCCAAAGTACCATGCTATATATATGCAACTGTTAAGAATCTTCTCCTTTTAGCACCTCTGGGAAATGATGCTCAGTGCATCACGTGCAAAATCTCACATGATACATGAATTCTACCATCAAATCAATAAATATGATTAAAAATCACAGTAGGATTTTTGGATAGGTTTTATAAAAAATGTACTGTAGAGAACAGTATTACTCACAGACAGAACTAATACAAATCCTTAAGCTCAGTTCCTTCCACTACTAGTAACTGGTCAAATGCAGATGAGACCTCAAATAAAGATCGAAACCAGTCTGGGTAGTGGTCCTTCACTTAATGCATAGCATTATACATGTCTGCAAGGTGATGTGCTTTGCATTATGGAAGATACTAAGACAAGTGATGAGAGCTTAGTCCACTATTACCACGAGTTGCCTCAGTCCTGAAGATACTTCAGGCACAAACTTTGTTTGCTTACACTTGGATAAAGGATTAAACTAAATTTATTATGATCAAATGCAGTTAACATGTTAGAATTATGATTACACCTTATCGAGTAAATCTAATGCAATGCCACTGTCCTAGTTTGTTCCCAATGATAACCTAAAATTCACTATTAATGTGGAACAAGTTCCAAGCTTAATATGTCAATATATAAATACATATACATTTAAGATTAAAACCACAGCATTGTGGTTTTAATCTTAAACCAACTTTTGGAACAGTATGTAACAGAAGCATACAATTAGGCCTAGTTAAAAAATTACTTTTTGTTGCAAAGTCTTGAAAATAGAGTAATTAATTACCTAAAATTAATTACTCTATTTAATTACCTAAAACTCATAAAACTGTGTAGATATGGTCAAGATACTTTATCAAGCATCCCATAACATTATATACTCATCAACATTAAATAATACTAAACAACAGTAGAACAGACAAGGTATATTATAATATGGCTTTCCACCTATGATATATATAAATATATTGTATAATTATTGTATATATTGTAATGCTATTGTACTAGCTAATAATGGCAAATACTTGTTGGATTTCTGCTCAGGACATGGACTGGTTATTACTAATACAATGTTCGAACATAAAAATGTGCACAAATTCACATGGAGAGAAGAGGCAAGGAATAAGAAAAGTCTCATTGACTATGTTATTGTTGCTAGTGATGTTTTCTCCCTGGTGCAGGACACCAGCGTGTACAGAGGATTTGAAATTGGAAGTGATCAGTCTTGAGCAGAATAAAATTGAATATTGAAAAGAAGAAAATTAAGAAAGTTTTAAAGCGAATAAAAGTTGAGCAGATCTCTGACGTCAAGCGTGGACTAAACTACACAAACATAATTGAAGAAAAAATAAAAGAGTTTGAGAACAGGAACCAAACCTTCGAGATTCAGTGGCAAGCCCTGAAGAAAACACTGATTGATTGATTCAGCCAGAGAGGCATGTGGTGAGGTTGTCTATAAGGATAGAAAAATCAGAACTCCATGGTGGACACAGGAAGTGAAAGAAAAGAAAGAATATCAAAAGTTCCCGGCAAATAAGTCAGCTTGTGCTCTTAGAGAATACAGAGACAAATGTAAGAAAGCTAAACACTCTGTAAAACTAGCTAAACAAAAGTAATGGGAGGACTTTGGTAAGAACATAAAAAATAAATATCAAGAAGGTGGCAAGATATTCTGGAGGTCGTTCAAGAAGCTTAGAAATGGAGGAAAGAGTGCTGTAAAAGGAATTAGAGATGATAAAGGTGACATGAAAACTGGAGAAAAAGATATTAATCATTCCAGATGATTAATCCTAGAATTATGGAGTAATTACTTCAAAAAATTGCTAAATGAAACAAGCAGTGATCACAGCACAGTAGAAAAATGTACACTGACCAGGCATGCAGTCAAGAATACGTATCCATACTTGAAGCAGAAAAAGTCATCAAAAGCCTTACATGTGGAAAGGCAGCAGGAGTAGATGATATCTGACCAGAAATGCTCAAGTATGGAGGTATAAAAGTCTTACAGTGGTTGCACTGCATAATTCAGAAGACCTGGACAGACGAATTCCATATGATTGGAGTAGAGCTCTCTTAGTACCCATATATATAAAAAGGGAAATAAAACTGAATGTGAGAATTACAGAGGTATATATGCAAATATACTTGAGAAACGGTTGAGAAGGATTGTGGAAGAGAAGCTTGGTGAAGAACAAGCTGGATTCAGGCCAAATAAAGGTTGTGTATCAGATTTTCACTTTACGACAGTTGAGAAATCCTGGGAATATAACAAAGATCTGTATTTAAGTTTTGTAGATCTGGAAAAGGCATATGACAAGGTACCAAGAGAGAAGCTATTCAAAACACTACAGTTATATGGTGTCAATGGGGCATTATATCAAGCAATACTTAGTCTTTATTTGAGTTAGAAGTCAGCAGTTAGAACTGAAGGAAGTACAGGAAGGTGGCTTAATGTTAAATCTGGTGTGAGACAGGGATGTACATTATCCCCTCTGTTATTCATTATCTATATGGATCACATTATGAAGGAAATGGTATTAAACCTGATATCAAAATTGGAGATGTTAATCTCAGCTCTTTGCATTATGCAGACGATGTTATACTTCTAAATAATTCCGCTACAAGTCTGCAAGATTCCCACTAAATTGAATAACTGTTGTAGTAGATATGGCATGAAAGTCAGCATTAAAAAGATGAAGACAATGAAAATAGGCAGAATGAAGACAATGAATGGATATCCTATAGAAGAAGTGAAACATTTCAGCTAGTTAGACACAATTTTTAGTGAAGATGGTATATTAAATATGGACATAGACAACAGAATCAACAAAGGTGGTATGGCAGGCAGTCAACTGAATAAATTTATATGGAATAAGAGAGAAATTAGCCAAAACACTAAATTAGCTGTATACAGGACAGTGTTCAAGCCAATTTTAACTTATTGATTGCAGAGCTGGGTCAGAAGTAAAACACTTGACCAAAGACTAGAGACCGCAGATATGAGAGTTCTGAGAAAGATTAGGGGCATGAACAGATGGCATCAATGGCAATATCATATTAAAAACGAGGATATTAGGAAAGAACTTGTGACTATCAGCATCCAGGAATGTGTTAGCAGTGCTAATCTCAGCTGGTATGGTCACTTATACAGAATGGGAGAGGAAGGATTAGCAAAACAAGTGTTCTTTTCCAGGTTTGCAGGAAAAAGACCCAGAGGAAGACCAAGATATAAGTGGATTGATACAGTAAAAAGTGCCTTAGAAGATAGAAATAGAAGATCTAAGAAATATAAGATCAAGACTCCAACATTATCAAATGTTGGAGTCTTGACAGCTAACAGACTGATTTAGAGGAAAATTGTAGATAAGAAGTTCGTAATGATGTAAATTTTTCATGTAGTACTATCATATCCTGTACACCTATTGAGAGTATATATATCACTAATTTGATGATGATTGTACTAACTGAACTTCTAAAAGCAGGTGGAGAAATTATCTACAAACTCTGAGCAAAACTAGTTTTGTACCAAGAACATGGAAGAAGGCTACCCTAATTCTGATACATTAAAAAAAAGGTGAGGTAGAAGACTTCATGAGCTACCGACCCATCAGTCTACTATCGGTGGTTTACAAAGTATTTACAAAAGTCTTAGCTCATAGAGTTTTAGGGCTATTACTATTTAACTTGTATATTAATGATATTGACGAAGATTTGGATGGAGATATTCAGTTGTTTGCAGATGATGCAAAGTTGGGACGAACCATAAAGAGTAGTGAAGATGTTGTGGCCTTGCAAGAAGACTTGAATAAATTGAGTGATTGGGTAAGCAAATGGGGATGCGAGTTCAATGTTGCAAAATGTAAGGTTTTAAAATTTGGAAAACAAAGATGGGATGCAGAATTTATGCTTGGTGAGAATATATTGTTGGAGGTAGAGGAAATAAGAGATCTGAGGATGATAGTGGATAAGGATCTAAAATTTAGGGCGATGTGTCCGGGTTTTCAGAAGGGCGAAGAGATGTTGGAAAGGGTCCAAAGGCGACTGACTAAGGTAGTTTCTGACTTTTGGAATGTTGAGTATGAGGAAAGATTGAGAAGATGTAATTTGCAGAATCTGGTAGAGAGGAGGAAGGGGGGGGGGATATGATAGAGACCTACAAGTTGGTAAGGGGTTGTTACAAGATCAATGGTGGAGAAGTTCTACAGAGAATAGTGGCTGTATAAAGAGAGTGTGAGTAGGGGAGTGAGAGGCAGGTTTTTCTCGTGCAGAGTTCGTTGTGAATGATTGGAATGCTTTGCCTGAGAGTGTGGTGTCTGCAAGGAGTTTGAGTGTGTTTAAGGCTCGGTATGATGAGATGTGTGTGTGATAAAAGGACCTCCCAGATGATTCTTTGACTCCATGAGGGCTTGGGGTAATAATAATAATAATAATAATAGGCTTTGTATGACTCTAGACCTAACACAACCAAAGAACAGGCAGGCTTCGAAGTGGCTTTAGTAGAATGGACTATATTCAAGTTGTACAGCAGATTATTGAACGGCGTAATGAATATCAGTTACCAACGTGTCTTAGTTTTATTGTGAGAAAGCCTTCGATACAGTAAAAACTTGTGTAATACTTAAAGCATTATTAAACCAACAAGTGGAGGAGCCATACGTCAATACCATCAAATCAGCATACACCAATGCCACAGCAGCAATTCATTTTAATGGAAACATCTCTACTGTGGAAATAGAGGTATAAGACAGGGTGATACAATATCTCCAAAATTATTCACAGCGTGCCTAGAAGAAATATGCAAACTTCTTGATTGGAAGGGGAAAAGTCTGAAGATAAATGGAAGATATTTAAGTCATTTACGCTTCAGATGACATAGTTATCTTTATTTCAATTGTGCATGAATTACAGACTCATATCCATGAACTCCAAATTGCTTGTAAAACAGCTGGCCTAAAGAAGACCCAAGTTATGTTCAATAGCTATGTCCAACCAGGAATAATAAAAAACAATAAAGAGGTAATTAAATAAGTAGATCATTACATATACTTAGGACAACAGATATCAATGGAAGAAAATATCATGGATGAAATTAAAAGACGCACGATGCTTGGGTGGAAAGCACTTGGAAAATTACATTCAATATTCAAAAGTCACCTATCATTATGCCTGAAGAGAAAAGTTTTTAACCAATGTATTCTTCCTATATTGACATGTGGATGTGAAACATGGACACTACATGCAAAGGAAATTCAAAAATTAAGAACACAATTTAATATGGAAAGAAGTATGCTTGGTTTCATCACAAGACTGGATCACAAAAGGAATACATGGATAAGAAACCAAACCAAACCAAAGTCTCTGACATCATAGGAAGAGTGAAACATCTGAAGTGGCAATGGGCTGGGCATATTGCTCAAAGACAAGATCAACAATGGACAAAAGAAGTATTGGATTGGATTCCACGAGAGGAAAAACGACCACAACGCCGACCTCAATCATGGTGAATTGATGATATCATCAGATTTACAGGAGTGACATGGGAAAGGAGGGCCATGGACAGACAGTTTTGGAGTAATCTTGGAAAGGCCTTCATCCAGCAGTGGATCAACAATGGCTGATGATGATATATAATGTAATGGGAATGCTATAAATATATGGTTGAAGAAAGATGTAAGGAGTCCATTTTTGGCATAGAGAGTGGTTAGTGAGTGGAACATCCCGCTGGAATGTGTTGTGAATGCAGAGAGAGAGTAAATGATTTCAAGGTTCAATATGACAGACATGTTGCTACTGGCTCCATGAGTTCTACTTTTTTGTTTATTTATTTTTTTAAAATCACCTGCAGAAAGAATATAGTAAAGTTATGCAAGGCTTACTTTTTATTTGTTTACAACTTTCAATTATTATACATGTATCTCCATGGAGTCAGAAGACTCATTATGGGAGTCTTCTGACTCCATAATACGCTGGCCTTTATACACACAATACTTATCATATCTCTTCTTAAACACATTTACTGTCAAGGCACCAACAACTAATTCTGATAACCAATTCCATATATTCACCACTCTTCAAGCAAAAAAATGTAGTCTGTGCATGCTTACTAACCACACTCTTACACAACTTCTGAGAGTGACCTCTAGTTATCTCTATTGTCATGTACAAAATTTTCCTTTCTGCCAAATCTCATAGAACACCCTTAATAAATTTCCATCGTGTCCCCTCTTTTCCACCTATCAACTAAACTTTACAACCTGCACACCTTCAATCTATCTTCATAAGGAGCATTCCACAGACATGTCACTAGCTTGGTCACTCGTCTCTTAACTTCTCCACTCACACCTCCTGATCTCCCACAAAACCCAGGTGACCAAATTTGTGCACAGTAGTCATGATGTGACTTAATCATAGCCTTATAAAGAGAGAAATCTACTCCCAGGCTTTACTTGTTAGTGTATTATATTTTTTGAATAGCAGCTTCACAAATGTAAGAGAAAACTAAATATAATTTTTATTACTCCCCTATATATTTTGCTCAATATGCCATGAGTTTCTTTCAGGGAGAAGACAGAAAAACTGGTAATAAACATTTAAATTCTGAATACAAGAACGTGTCATACAGCATGCATATATTATCACTGGTCTTGGTCACAGATGTCCAGTAGGAGGAAACTATTCAAGTTCAGAGAATGGGAGAATAGATGTATAATTAATAAAAAATTTAAAAATAAATAAAAATATCAACAATTATAAACAATTAACCGTGCTTGCGGCCAAGACGTCCAGGTTATCATGGATGCGAAGTGCATATTAAAATTGTAATACCATTGATATTACATTGAAATATATGATGGATACGAAGCATATGAGGATGTGTAATTGATCCATAATGGTTGATTAGGTGGTTAACAGCAATCACTTCCAAAAAACTTAGAAATAGGTATATAGTCTGTCCAATTAAGATTAGGATGGTGGTGTAGGGCTTCACACAATTCAAAAAAATTGACTAAATTTGAACCTACTGTAGTGTAATCTTGGTATGGTTCCAGTAGACTCTGTGTCTAATGTCGATGGCATGAGAAGCAAGGCCTGAACATTCAGAATCCAAAAATCTTATATAAGCTTGATATTCTTCAATTCTAATAGTATCAGAATAGCCAGTCTGTCCAAAGAAGC